>NW_019416307.1:775321-863877 GCF_000390285.2 Anoplophora glabripennis | reverse complement strand
GCATATTTTATGAACAAATAAATAGAAATATTTGATGAACATTACATTTTATTAATTATTATGAATGAATATTTATAGTAATTGTACAGTTATTACATTTAATAACATTTATAAAATCTGGATAATTATTCCCCTCGCGTTTACTAATTGTCACATTTTTCTCAAAATGATTTGACCGCTCCATTTCAATCACCGGATGCTCAATATTATCCGACTGATCCATTAAAACAGCATTATGCGACATACTACTAGAATCTAGAGTGGAAGTGTCATTGTAAGGAATCATGTTGGCTATTTCATTTATGTTACTTACTGAAATAACATAACTTGGCTGATTTCCACCCACTATGTCTCTTGATTGCTAATACATCAACTCCTGTATTAGCCAGTAACGTTGCCGATGTTCTTCGGAACATCGGCAACGTTATGGCCTGTATATGTTTCAAGATATTCTAGTTTCAAAAACTGTGCAATCTTATTAGGAATCATAGAAAGGGTGTTCTTGCCGACTGGTTGGATATATCATCTACCTGCTTGATAGCCCATAAAAAAGCGTGAAATTTCAGTTTTAATTTCCAATCTAATCTTGATATATTTCTTGAGAATTTCTAGGTGAGAAACAGAACCTAGACGAGATGTAATTATAAACGTACGTGATATACCATTTTTAGAATCTGGAATTGTAACTAGAATAAAGTCATCGAAATTTTTGAAATTGACGTTGTCCAAAGTAAGTTTGCATAACCATCAGAACTCATTACTACCTTCGTCAGCAAATATGTGCTATCGGGTGCCTGAATGAGAAAATCGTTAACTTGTTCTCTTGTAAAAACGTTTGTATTTTTAGGTGTATAGCCGTAATTTTTACGTTTCAAAATTGCTCTCATCTTGGGGTATTTTGATATATTCACGTTCTCCTCTATGAAAATAGTTGACTTAATCATTGAGTATTCACTCCACAAACTCGCCGGTGACTTTAAAGTTCTTGACTTCTCTATGAAATATGCTAGTTGTGACATTTCAGAAACACCAGTATTTTTGTTCTGGCACCATTCTATGAAATTTCTAAATGCTCGCCCGTAGCGTACTTTCGACTTCTCGGGCAATAAAAATTCGCAGGCAGCATTTGCTGCACTTTCTATTTGCAACTTTTATGTAGCTTTGTTTATAAACATCTAAGAAACGACAAAATCCAAACGACCAAGGGGACTTTGCAAGATTTCGAATAATGTTAAAATGAATTGATTAAGAAGTGTCAAAAAATAAAAACTAATCTTTATTTCATGAACCATAGAGAACTGTGGGTGCGGATAAAATGTTATACGCCACGCAGCAGTTAAGTATAATTTACCAGTCTCGAACTCTATTGCCAGCTCTCGCTCCGCTCGGGCGCAAAATCGTCCTCGAATGGTAAATGATACTTACCCCCTTTATGATGTAAATAACTAATGTACTCAACACATGTCACTAGAAAATGGGAAAGGATATAAAAAGTTTGACACCACTTCATTTTGCTTATTATTAATATTTACATTATACATCAATATTTATCCATTCTGAGATATTCTTATGGTGTGAAATAAGATTTCACACTTACGTTAAATTGATAATGTAATAAAATGTTCATGAAAATTCGACCCTAGTCATAATCTTGTCAATGTTACTTAATTTCTAAAATACTGAATAATCAATATCAGGTTGGCTTAATTCATATTTATCTAAGGCGGTTGATTGACTTGATAGTGGAATACTGTTGAAGAAATAAATTATTTGGATGTAGCTTTTCCCTACGATTAATTAGTCTATTTAGCCAGAAAACAGATTGTTGCGTTCAATGGGTGTAGATCACACGAATACGTTGCCTCCTTTGGGGTGCCCCAAAGAAACAATTTAGGACCTCTACTATTTATTACATTCATAGATGATATAGTAGACGTTATTGATGTTGAATGATTACTTTACGCAGATGGTCTGAAAATGTATATTTTTATTGGTAGATTCTGTAGAGATATCTTTCATACTGAAAAAAATAGGCTATTGACTATGTACTTTAGATAGGAACTACAACGTAACAGAAATTTTATTGTTTGACATGTTCAATTGACCCTAAAAAATGAAAAACGTTTTTGAGAACGAAGTAGAAAGGTGATATTTTCAGTTTTTTGAATTTTACTCGAAAACTATGAATTTTTTCTATATTGTTGTCATCAGAAAATTTGTAGCAAATTGAATTTCCAATCGAAATGAGACCTTTTGAAGTCAAAAAAAATATTTTTAACAAAAATATGCCCAAACAACGAGTAAAAAAACCGAAAAAATGCGTTTTTTTTTCATTTTGGTTTTTGGCCCACAACTTTTTTCTGAGAGGAGTTAGATATAGGCATTGCTTTACAGAAAAAAAGTTAATGGTTTTCCTTTAAAATAAGCCTTTATAGAGGTACCTACGACTAATAGAAACCGAGATACATTGGATCAAAGGTGGCTACTTTTTGGATTTTTGGCCAATTTTTGCCCTTTTTTGACGATTTTCGTCTTATAACTTTTTTCTGAGTTAATTTAGGTATATATAATGCCATATTCAAATGAAAGAAAGCTGGTTTCAAGACCTTTAAAATGCTGCCTGGTTTTATAAATTTTTTATTACTTTCGGCATTATTTTGTCTAATAAGTTTCTAGGTGATTGGATATTATTATTTATTTATTTAAACAACAGTTAATCATATATATCTTATAAATTTTCAGTTTCACTTAGTATATTTTCAATATTAGGTAATATCAATTTCGTCGTCATCATTTTCATCAATGTCCTCTTCAGAAAAATCAGGCTCATAAGCATTCTCACAATTTATTCCCATACATTCTTTAATACATTTACAGGCTATTTTCTCAAGTAAATTTTCAGGTGCAGGAGATTTATTATTAAAAATGGGAACTAGCCCATTTATGGAATTTTTCCAGCCCTAATCAAGGGGATTTAAAGTACAACCATTCCACTGTTGCATCAGAAAATATACTCTGAACCCATGATGTTTGAGAGCATCAGTTGATGGCAATCGAGATAAGGTAAATTTTGCACTTGTTGAATACTTTTGAAATAATTTATATCGACAAGTTTTTAGGCTGTCGATTTTTTAACTAAACATTGTAGTTACAGCAGTAATATCCTCAACACTAGCATTTTCTTTCTTATTTACAAAATTGAAAATTTTTTTTGTAATTGTAATGTAATGAACCGGTATTAATTTCCAGTTTTATGCAGGGCCGTGGGCCAGTTATTTATTTAATTAGTTTAATTGGGTGAGAGCAGTTAACCTCGAGTCGAGTCGAACCGTCCGTTTGCCCCACTTTGTCGAGGGCCGCGCGCATCATCCCACCACGACTCCTGCCTAGTCAAGGGGGGATTGTATCAATAAAACCAACGATCCTGTACGAGAATCCTGAGTTCACTGCCAGAACTCGAAGAACTCCAACGCCAACCCGAGGACCACCCCGAAGACCTGAAGACCAACCAGAGACCGCCACCCGACCCAAGGAGTTAGCCGCTAGAAGCAACCGTCCGGAATAAGTAAGCAAATTGTATTTTCCTATTCTCACTTGTCCTGCTATGGTACAAGTCTGGCCGTTTTGAACTCTGGCAAGACAGTACGACCACGGCGTTGTCGGCGAAGGTTTGGCTGGGTCACCCACCGCCCTCGTTCGACGAACGTTGTTAGTCACATCGACCGAACTGCTNATCAATGTCCTCTTCAGAAAAATCAGGCTCATAAGCATTCTCACAATTTATTCCCATACATTCTTTAATACATTTACAGGCTATTTTTTCAAGTAAATTTTCAGGTGCAGGAGATTTATTATTAAAAATGGGAACTAGCCCATTTATGGAATTTTTCCAACCCTAATCAGGGTATTTAAAGTACAACCATTCCACTGTTGCATCTGAAAATATACTCTGAACCCATGATGTTTGAGAGCATCAGTTGTTGAAGGCAATCGAGATATGGTAAATTTTGCACTTGTTGAATACTTTTGAAATAATTTATATCTACAAGTTTTTAGGCTGTCAATTTTTTAACTATACATTATAGTTACAATGCATTCAGATGCAACAGTAATATCCTCAACACTAGCATTTTCTTTCTTATTTACAAAATTGAAAATTTTTTTTGTAATTGTAATTTTTTAATTAAAAGTACAAAAATAATTAAAAGAATTCGAAATTTTACAAGATAAGTATGATTAATTGTTGTTTAAATAAATAAATAAGATAACACCGAAAGTAATAAAAATTTTATAAAAAGAAAAAGTATCGTTGGTTAAATTGACATATCTCGGTCATTTTAAAGGTCTTGAAACCTGCTTTCTTTCATTTGAATATGGCATTACATATATCTAAATTAACTCAGAAAAAGTTATAAGTCGAAAATCGTCAAAAAAGGGCAAAAATTGGCCAAAAATCCAAAAAGTAGCCAACTTTGATCCAATGTACCTCGGTTTCTATTAGTCGTAGGTACTTCTATAAAGGCTTATTTTAAAGGAAAACATTTAATTTTTTTTCTGTGAAGCAATGCCTATACCTCTCTCAGAAAAAAGTTGTGGGCCAAAAATCAAAAAGAAAAAACGCATTTTTTTCGTTTTTTTACTTGTTTTTTGGGCATATTTTTGTTTAAAATAATTTTTTGACTTCAAAAGGTCTCATTTCGATTGGAAATTCAAATTGCTACAACTTTTCTGCTGACAACTATAGTGAAAAAATGCATAGTTTTCGAGTAAACTCAAAAAACTGAAAATACCACCTTTTTACTTCATTCTCAAAAACGCACCCCTTTAAAAGGTAGCACTCCGCGGTTTTATCATTTTTTAGGGTCAATTGAACATATCAAACAATAAAATTTCCGTTACGTTGTAGTTCCTTTGTACCCTCTTTTTTTGACATAGTGGATAGCCTATTATGTTAGATAAAATTCAAAGTATGTATCTATAGTTTGATGTTCCCGTCATTAAATACAATCAAACAAGCTAGAACATATACAAAGGCGTTTTCTAAATCTTCTATCTTTTAAAGCTGATGATGTTTATCCTTAAATTGGCATACTGCATGGATTTCTCCTAGAAAGATAGACCTTTAATATGGCATTCCCACTCTCTGTTGTTACTGCATGAAATAATGCATAATCTGATTGATAACTCAATCATTTTGTAAAAGTTTGGTGTCAATGTTCCCAGAGTAACCTCGACTTCTTCCATTACCTTCCCCATTTGCCTGTTCCTGTTTAACAATGTGTATTTTCTTTGTACATCTCAGCCTGTAATTGTTGGATATTCTCAAATAATATATAGTGCCAACATATTAATTACTTGCAAATCAATAATATATTACGTTGAATCCGGATTATGACTAAGAGCTGTAACGTAAACGTCTGCTCGGATGCAGAGGACTGTCCGTCCGTCTATTTGCAGTTGAATCCTGTACAAGCACATAAACTGATACCACGTGACCGGCGTACGTAAACAAAGGGGTAAAGGGTAAAAAGCGGCATAATGCGAGACCGGCCAGAAGGCGATGCTGGCTGGCCCTCTGAGCTGTCTGAACTTTAAGCTTTTGTCAGACAACGGGAAATGATTAGCGCGCTCTTCCCTCGGGTGGTGCGGTTTATTTTATAAAGCAGCCCCATCTGGTTTCTCTACTGACTGGTCTCGTCTCTTCCGTCAAGAGCTGGCTGCACTTTGTACTTTGTCCAGATTGTTCGCCTGCAGCTCCGTGCTACGAGAGTGGCCATAAATATATATGGGGTCCTTGGTAAGCCTTGGCGTATCAGTAGATCACTTCGTTTGGAGATATCTTTCAAAAGTCTTAACAGTTATTTTTTATTCTAGGTTGCGAAGTATCGCTTTTATATTTAAGAGTGGAGAGTTTAGTTGCCATCGTGGACGACTAAGAATCCATTCGGAAATGCAAGCGTAACTCCGCAACTGAGTATCAAATAATATTGTTTTGAATCAGCTTCGGAATAATATTAAGATTGCCAAGAAATGGAGCAAATACTTTACTTTTACCACAAATGTAATTTGACTTTTATTCTCACGTATTTTCGATCACTGAATCTGAATCTGATATCTGTTTTAACACTACACGCTAGGATTTTTTGAATTTTTCACGAGCCTTTCATACAAATTCTATAGCCTTGAAACACTCGCATAGCAACGTAACTATAGCTACATAACACCATAGGCCTAAGAACATGAGGAGACTCCCATCTATGATGCCCTTGATAGGTTCTAAGACCTTGAAATGGGGATCTCAATAACCCCGTTACATTTTATATCAGAAACCACATAAGCCCAATAACCCCATAACCCTATAAAATTGGAATCGGAGTGAACAGGGCAAATGAATTCAAATGATCACGACGTTGTAGTGACTAAGGCGTAAAATAGATTTAGCATAGCATAGCATAGTAGTTGCGATAATCAATTTCTTTTAAAAAATGTGCAGATGTCGCATTTTAATGTTCCTAAAAAATATGGTATAGAAATTTCGTCGTTTGTCGAATAAATCGAGGGAATGTTTTTTCCGACGAAAATTTTCATGAATTTTTTAGTGGTTCTCGAAAGGTTGTACCTCAGTGAAAAAATGACCGTATCGATATAATAAATTAATCATTTTGAAGCTTTAAGTTTGTACTTTCAAGATCTTTAAGTTTTCAAAACTGCCTTGGATTTACTGTGTAATAATTTCTGATTTATGGATAATTAAAGACAGTGAAAGTGTTATTTTTCATTCAATCATCGATATCTCGATAACCAATAGTCGCACGGAGACCTTTCAAAAATTCAAATTGATGCTGAATTTATAAGCTAACTAACCTCTGTATTGATTGAGCTTTCCTGAGTCCATGGACAGTTATAAAAAAAATAATTAGGAATTATTTTTTCTCGAGGAATTTCTTTCGATTGCTCGATAACCGTAGCTCAAAAAATTTTCTAAAGATCTGGAAACTAGAGACTTGAAGCCTCAAAATTGAAATTTTATGATCTCAATACGACCAATTTTTAATGAAATACAGCCTTTCGAAAATCACTAAAAATGTAAATTTTTTGTTCCTCTAATTTTTTCCAGTAGTGTAGTTATTTGCATTTTAAATAATAATGTGTTATAAATAAATAAATGTATAATAGATAATAGCAAATGAACATCTATACAGGGTGATTCACAACTTATTCAAAAAAATTTGGGAATAGATGCAGCATGAGAAATGGAGTCAATATCGTAAAAAAAATTTGTAAAATCCTTATAGTTTCCGAGAAAAAAAATTTTGAAGTTATACTACATTCAACCACTACATATCTGGACAACTGTAGTCTCTAGCGTCATTCACAATACCCGTGGAGAGCCACGTGGCCTCAGCGACTCCGAATACTGAAATCCGATATTGTAATCGTCGTTGCGATAATGTTTACCTGTTATCTGTGGTGTTTACAATAGTTTTTTAGTAGTTAGTGTCAAAAATGGTTAGCGTGTATGGCAACTCAAAGTTGATGGATATCGTTTCAATTTATGATTAAGCAAGATATTTGTATTATGGAGAAGCATTTGTGTTATGGTGAGGCAAGACAACATTTGTGTTAGTTCGTAGAAACTGATTAAGACGGACCCAAATGTGTTTACACGTTGGTGGATAAAGTTTTGAACAATTGTTGTAACATCGGGTACCTATGTCAAATGATTTTATTATTTAAAAACACAAATTAATTTTATTAATTAATAAAGACAAAAGCAGTTGAATTTGCCGATATAAAATAGGTGCTATAAAATTATATTTATTTCTTTCCTTGCGAGTTTTTGTCCGCTTTTTATCACACCGCCATGCCGGTCGCATTGTGCGAGGTCAGGTTTTACAGTGGACCAGTTTCCAGTGCCGTGCAGAAGTGTATTTTTAAATCATTTTCGAATTGCCCTTTTTGACTTTTTCTCTACATAATTGTATTTGTAAGGGTCCCCTGTACATCCAGTATTTTTTTTGGATAAGTTCTGAATCACACTGTATAAATCAATGGCAGCAATCTTTCCAAAAATTTTACAAAAGCCCTATCGTTCTTCGAATGGCCTGCAAAGCCCTAGGTTCCAATATCATAGTCGCATTAAAGGTTTCTATCCCATGACAAAGCGAGGGGTTAGGCAGAACGTCCAGATTAGGGTGGCGGTGTTTACATAAACAGCGATAAGCTTGCCTTCAGGCGTCGATGATTAACTTTGACAGGGAATGTAGGTCGACATTAAATAAATAATTTTATTGAAAAAGTAGTCCATTTACGGTAACTAAACTTTACCAATAACTTTCTCTGAAGGTGATACCAGAAAGATGCTTATAGATAAATTAAGACAAATAGATGGCGTGGGAGAATTTCATTTGATTGAAATATATTTAAATGTCTTTTCAGTTACGTCAAATGTGTAGAATACGATGAAATTAGTTTAGGAATTATATTAAGTCTATACCCTGCGACCAATGCTTACACGAGTAATTTATTTTTGTTTTGCTAAGAGCGTCTTTCTATATCAGTAGAAAGTTGTAAATGTTTTACCTTTATCGAAAGTAAATGATCATACCTATTATACAAATCGCAGTCCAATATGTATCCTTCTATCATATCAAAATTATTCGAAAATTCTGTCTGCAAACAAATACGATCCTGTTTGGACCAATATGAAGTTTTGAATCAGTGAGGTTGAAACTATAGTTGCACTACAGCACTAATAAACGATGTAGAGAGAACTGGTGACAATAATAAGTTAGCTGCCTTAGTCTTACTGGACTATAGTAAATAATGTGATTGTATTAGCTGTCGCAATACTGCATTATATTGGCTTGAATAATGATTATTTTTCTCTAATTGAAAACTATCTTACTGGTAGGAGACAACGTGACAGTATTGTCATCATCAAATAGTTAAAAGCAAAGTGCCAAAAGAGTTTATTTTGGGTCCCTTATTTTTCACAATTTATAATTACAAATTTAAAAAAATTCTATATTACTGCAAATGACAATTTGACGCTTATGAAAAAATAATATACTTGTGTAACTATATTATTTTTTATATGAAAACGCAATACAATAATCTAATCAGACAATGATTTAAATTAATAATGTTATTTACGAGAAGCACTGCTAGAATCCGATCTAAAAGTCGTATTAATATTAAATTATCTGATCATAAAAATTAGGTTGCTTTGAAATTTGATGGACAGGTTATAATGGTGGATAATTAAATGGTTATTTGATTGCTTGAACGGAGGATTACTTGGTAAAGAAAATAGAATTTTATTATGCAGGCCTTGGTGTTATAAATTATTGCGATACAGTCTATTATTAATTTAAAAAAATATATAGATATGACCAAACGCTTTTACAAAAATTCAAATACACCTACGTCTACTAACTTATTATGTAATATCATACATGATATCATTAATTATTTCTCAACTTTGGTACAATGTTCTGAATGTCAATAGACCATCCATTCTCCCACAACGGATGATAGAAATATTGAAGAGAGATAATAATAATAATAATTACTATATTCTTTTTAATGTAAAATAGCTCTCCATTTCTATGCAGATCAATTAGAAACTTATAACAAAAACCAATAGCTTGCTTCTGCTAATAGGAAATGAGCTTACATGATAATTATTCCAAAGTACCCATTATCCTATAATAGGCTTAATAGTTTACTGAACTTTCAACTACGGTATAAAGTTATATAACTTAGTAAGTGATACCTAGGGCTAGCCTTACAAGCAAAATGCATTAGCTGGAAATATTTTCACAAATAAAAATAGATATCCACTTAATCCTGAAGAATCAGCAGGAGTAGATTGTCTTCAAAATAAAATAAAAAAAATTGTCTATCCAAATTTTGCTAATAAAAAGTTATTAAATAGTATTCAAAGAAACTTTTTTCTGATTTTATTTCTAATGGCAATAACATACTAGACAAATATGAAATTTGGCCAGGATAAAGTATGGATGGTCTTTACAAATTTGAAGAGTAAATAAATCGAAATCGAAAGAAATTAAATAATTTAAATATGCATATTAACATTAAATATACTCCTGAAACAGAATTTAGTAAATCAATAAAGTTTTTACACTTAGCAATTTTAAAAGTTAATAAGAACATTTCTTCACATAATTGTTATATTCGTGAACTTGTTTCCATATTTTATATTTCAATAATTTTAAATATGAAATTAATATACCTAAACAAATGGCTTTAGAAAAAAAAAATAGAAATAATTCTTTGTAAATTAGTCAAGCTAATAATATCACTAATTTTAATTCAGACATTATTAGTTATGTCAATCTTCAGTTTTTTTATTGTCTCATATAAGTAATATTATTAAAATCATAGTAATTTAAAAAACGTTTTCATACACATATTGATATCTATTTTTTCAATGCTTGTCTTTTACGTTGCTGTGATTGTAATTATGTTATTATCAGTATAAATTTGTATAACTATAACCGACAGCTAACAGTGGCAACAAAATTAATTAATTTATTATGCTACAAATTGATAATAGATATTTAAAATTATATAAAAATTTAAATGCCACATAATCAAGAACGCATTGGGACGTCACTTAGTGCTACCGAGAACGCAACCTTCTTGCCCGTCTGGTATCTAGTCTACAATTGCCATACCGATTAGTAGAGTTCGGGGTTTTCGTCGGCTAGTCATCGGCGTGTTCCTCGTAAACAAATAAATAAACAGGTAGGTATAAATAAAAATAAAAATTTATGCGTACTTTATCAGCGAAAGGTCGTTTTTTATCCCTTGTTGCTTACTATATTCATATTGTTGGTTCGTTCTGTTCCTGTCAATCATCCTGACGTCACGAATTAACGTGGCAACAAACACCCTTGGTTTTTACATATAAATTTCGAACAAAAGAATGTTTTTACTGTAACTTTTATTTGTCGAAGTTCATTTTTTTATTTTCCTAAATATTATTATTTTATCTCTGATGATGTCGTAAATCCGAAACTAGTTGAAATGAGAGTAAAACGATTGTACTTAATTTACGCCTTGGCATTAAAATTTTTAGAATCAATCTGAATTAGTGTAACACCTTTAAAAATTAGAAAAAATACGAGAACCAGTAATAAAAACTGTTTAGTTTATCGAAAGATTTATTCTGCGATTGGTAATTCATTCAGTAACTTCGTTAATTTTCCAATATCGATTGCTGTGTATGTCAAACGCATTAAATAATATTTACATAAATTAAAATGTGTTTGATCTCATATATCATACGCTGAAGCCTAGGGCTAATTTTGATATAAACGCAGTTTGTTACCTCCGCCGCTATATGTTATTGTTGTGTATCATTGTATTTCGTCAACCATTGAAAACTATCAATTACCCGCTCACTGTAAACGGTAAAATTTGATAGGTTTATTGGATAAACCAAAATGTATTTCAACTGGCGTGCAGGTTAGGAGAACGGGAAATAGCCCCGCTGTAAAACTACCCCATAAACAATTTAGAAAACAAATAATTCAAAAGTTAAACTAACGGCCGCTACAAACATACATCCTCTCGAATGATTTCATTTCGATAATGGTCTAATCGCAAAACAGATGTACTACATATCCGCTGATAATGCTCTTTATTCCACTTTGGCTCGCCTCTCGGTCTCCTAAACAACCTTAAATCAACAGGGCTATTTTATGTCTTTCATATACGGGATATACAGTTTTCTTTATGTGAGATAAAGATTGTTTGGTCTGTAAAACGGAGCAGTGTTGTACATATATCTTTCAGGAAGCGATTTTGTCGTATCCGTTTATTTCTTCAGTTCAATTTTAAATTTAAATTATGCTGCAGATTGAAGTTCACTGAAGTGTTCAGATATTAGCATATAACAAACAAAAAAAGAATATGTGGCTCTCTAAATCCATGAAAGAAATAAATAGATATGTAGAACATGCAGTTAATAGTTTTTTGTGAAAAAGATGGAAGAAAGTCAAATTTAAAATAAACATACATCATTTTATTATAAAGAACTGCTGATTTCACTATTGAATTTACGCGAACGTAGATCAGCTATCCAGTGTTGCCCGTATTACACAGATTTTTTAACTTTTTATATAAAATAGGAGAAAAGTTTAATGAATGAGCTTATTTTTACACAAAACCTTCTTCTTCTCGTGAAGAAATCTCCATAAAAATATTTGGCCTTTTTCTGCTTTTGCCATTATTACCATCTTCATCACTAAACTATTCTATGTACATAAATATTGGTCAAAAACCAAATTGATACAATTTTTCCACAAACGGAGATAATACGTTTTTAACATATGTACAATTACGTTTAAATACACTTTATTCAAACTTAGAAGCACTTAAAAGAAAACACTGGTCGTGAAAATAACAAATCTACACAAATACGTTTATCCGTCAATATTGTGTCGCCCCTTCCATCCCAGAATGTGAAACTGTCGCAATACCTAATATATGCTTTTTGAGTTCTGATGGTATAAGATAGCCTCAAAGTAGCTTAGAAATTCATCAAATTCTTCGGATCGGCTTTAAAAAACCTTCAAAAATATCAGGGCAGCTGTATAATATATCAAAACACATAGAAACGGCACAAGAACATTCAATTCTATGGAAATCCCTACATAATCTTACATCAAAATATGTCAGCCGTCAAATATTGCATAAAAAAATCCTCAAATTCGCTATCAGAAACATTAAAATAATTTGAAACACCTTCAAATTTATTTCATATTACAAAAACCGCAGAATACATGAAAATAATATTAGAAATACATCGGAAACTTTTAAAAACTTCAGAACTCCTCGGAAACCATTTTTATTTATTTATTTATTTATTTATTTATTTATTTATCTTGTGGACCAAAAAGGATTGTATAACAATAGTCAAATAAACATAATAACTTAACCTAAGACACAACAGCAAAAAAATTCAATAAAGAATAAAAACACTAATCTACTAAAAATAATTTTTGTTTTTGTTTAAATTGAGATATTGTAATCTTATCAGTCTTGAGCTCACTCGGTAAATGGTTATATATCTTAAATCTTAAACAATCTAGTGAATTAGCTGTTATGGTATATTTTGCAAAAGGAATTCGGATATCATAACATTGTCTGGTATTGATTGTATGTATATCCTTATTAAAGATTTAAAGACTCCTTATTATTATATATATACACAGACATTTCAAAAATAAATAATGATACTAACGTAAGAACATTAAATTTCTTAAATATATGTCTACATATACGATGACTTGGCACGCCAGCAATTATTCTTAAAATACGTTTTTGTATGACAAAAACTGTATGAGACAAGGTAGAGTTACCCCAAAAACATATTCCGTAATGCAATCTAGACTCCACGTACGCATAATATAAATTTAACAATTGTTGTTCGTGCAAAATTTCTTTCATACACTTAATTAAGTAGCTTACTGAACTTAATGTAGATATAAGATTATTGCAATGCATTTTCCAGTTTAATGTATCATCCAAAGTAAGTTTCATCACTGGTAATAAATAGTACAGTTGTTAATATTTGCCGCAACAGACTCACATTTTTTTTGCCTATTGTGAAATCTAATTAATTTTTTGACGGTATTTAAATATAAGTTATTACAACTGAACCATTTAGACACATTGTATAATGTATTTTCTAGATTAGTAGTCAGGTCTTTTGTTGACTTATTTGAAATAATGATAAATCATCAGCATACATTGTGAAAAAATTATTACCCATCGAACGCTCCAATGAATTTATATAAAGAATAAATAGTACAGGGCCTAGGACCGAACCTTGAGGAACATCCATGTCAGTGGAATTAGATTCAGATTTAAAGTCGTTAGTAAAGTCATCACTTGTAGAAGTAATAGACACATATTTTTTTATATATTTTAAGAAAGTAGAAATCCAGTTTAAAGCAGAACCCCGAATACCATACTTATACAATTTTTGTAGTAAGCTATCATGCTGTATGCAGTCGAATGCCTTACTAAGGTCACAAAAGATGCCTACGGGGCACTCACCTATGTCACATGTACATTTAACAATTTCACCGTAAAAAGAATGTATGGCAGTAGTAGTTGAAAATCCAGCTCGAAATCCATGTTGATGAGTTGTTAAAATACTATATTTATTTATAAACGACATTAGTCTATCTAGATAGGCGTATTCAAAAAATTAAATACGTTAGAATTCTTAAAAGACCTCAAGAATACTGTTTTAATTCTGCCATTTTTGTATCATCATTTGTGTAATCATTTCGGAGATATTGACAGCGGGATTGTTAAATGGCACACTCTGTATATAAGCATATTACAATTGTGCACTAAATAAAGTGCCTTCACTTTAACTAAATCTTGACTGAAGAACGGGATTATTAAGTCAAAATTATAATATGCTTGAAGGGGTATACTAAATGCAATACAATAATTTTGTTTCTGTGTCAGCAACAAAAAAAAATAAGTGTTATTATGTTAAAATTTTAGAAAATTTAGAGAAAAATATTAGATATGAATATATAAACATGAATGAAGTTTCTCGTGATCCTAACATGATACGAATACCTGAATTTATACCTCGATGGTTACGATTGCAAATACGTAACTTCTCAAATGAAAACATCCGGTGGAATAGGCTACCGTAACACAATAAAAGCAAAGCTATCAATTGGATCGCGACGTCTTTGTCAGTGAATAGTCACGGGGCTATTTTTTATCCGATCGCTTTCTCCACAGAACTGCTGACGGAGTGGTTTGGGTGACGCCTTCCCAAACGGCTCAAATAAGGAAAATTTTTTGGATTTACCTACATGCGCAGGGCCGGACTTCAATTGAATTGACGTTCCTAAATATACAAACATACAGCTTTATAAACAAAATATAGTATATTGTGCAATAAGTACAATGGGTATGAAAGTTTGCAGAGGAAGCTCTTGCATTGCAATTAACATGAACTTAAAATTATCATTTTATGCAAATTGTTTACTGTACTTTTTCTGTGCCAACCCGCTGGTTGCTTTGGGTATACGAAAATTTTACAGTGATTTGAATTTGCTTTTTTGGTTTGGCCAAAGAACCTAGATCTGGTGTCGCAACTCAGGAATCATTTTTTATTATAAAAAAGTACTACTTATACTAATATAAAATTTTATGTATGGTCAAAGAGTATCCAAGTATCAAATTTCAGCTTATCTGTAATATCTGATAAGGATTCAATAATTTTTTTCACTATGTTCATTATTGGTAAAATAAATACATAATTTAACATAAAATTGTGTCAAATGGGTTTATTTTTAAGATACACAATTTATTAGAAAAGATTGCATAAAAATTCAATGCCCGCCTGACGCAGTATTTGAAGGTTGTTTCTTAACTCTCCTGAAGTCACGAAACTCATTGTGATTTTATAAAAGTAACTGAGATTTGTATAACATTTATAATAGGAACGAAATAGGTTTTATTAATGTACTTAAGTTTTCAGAACTTTAAGTGGCGAACTTATAGTAATGATAGTTACCCAGGAAACAGTAATTTTCACTGTTTAAGATCCATAAAGGTTTTATAATGGTTAAGAACAATTATTCTCAACTACTTTTGGTTACTTACAACCGTTATAAAACAAATAATGTTGCTTGGGCATATTATTATTCTTGTTTTAAGAAAACTTCTCGGAGGTCGGTCCGTCCCTGCGTGGCTTTATTGAAGGCACGTAAGGTGGCGGCCGTTAGAGGAATGGATCTGCGCATATCTTATGCAGAACATACAAATCCTACCACCGCCGCAGACGAAAAAGTGAGCTTAAAATAATAAATCGCCCGGGTTACCACAATATAATTTTGATGTTATGATGGGATCGTATGTTTGCATAATATTGCTTTTTCAATCCGGATTTTGGGCGGCTTTAAAAAATAATGGCGCAGTAAAAAGTCCATGGATTGGAGTTTTTGGTAACTTTCATTTTATAAAGTGCGGCGGTTTATTTTTTTAAGAAGATATTTGATAGATACAAAGTTGTTTTACGTTTCACATAAATTGTAATATCACACAAAGTAACTAATTTAAAATTGGTTAAATTAAAAATAAAAGGTCAATTCATTACTAAAAGGATTTGGCTTTTGGGTTTTACTAAAATTATATCCAACTCTGCAAAATACCATTATTTTCGTAGTCATATTAAAAAATGTAATAAATAAAGTTAAAAAAAAATCTTATAAGAAATATACCCGCCAGCACTTTTTTTTTACATTTTTTGGCAACTATGACAAAAAAGTAGGTATAAACCTTATATTGCTGAATTCGTCTTTAAAAGGGCTATCTATTTATACTATAAAATATAGAGCGTTCTATTAAATAAAATGTCGGTAATGTTATAGGTTTGTCAAACATGGCTCATAGAAAATATTGCAGAAAAGTGACAATTTCTATTTACTAATTGACCTGTTTCATCGATTTTTTTTTAAATTTCGCCTTGAATAAAAATAATAATTTTGTTTCATCACTTTGGGACAGTCTATATGTCTAATGGGATGTCTTTTCTAGATACTTTATCTATTGAGGTGTATGGAAATGAAATGTATTCAAAATTGCATACTAGAAAGGGGTAAAATTGAAAGAAGAAAATATCTGACAGAAGTCGCTTGTCATAAAATTAAAATGTAATGATAAAATTGAATTGATTTTTTTTAAATGTGGAAGTATTGTAAAATAGTATTAAGTTAAGTAAATAGTGAGCAATAAAAAATTAAGATGTGAAAACAGAAGTGCGGTTACTAAGGAGAAAAAGAAAAAAAAGAGGGGAGTTGGTTGATTTTCGAAAATTTGAAGGAAGGAGAATTAGAATCATAAAAGTTGAGAGAAATACTAAGAAAGGAGAATTTAAAAAATAAAAAGGTTCCGAAATAAATAAAGAAGACATAAATTGATACATTAACAGGAATTGAAAAAGGTAAAGCATTGACAAACATTAATATTTCAATATTTCCCAGAAGATAGTCTTCTGTGGAAGACCAGATACCCAAGATCAAACCAAATACCAGATGTAATATAGAGGAGCCGATACATGGTAGCAAGTGTATTCATGGAGCATAGCAGTCAGTAAGAGAATTGAAGTAGAAATAGGTATAGAAAAACCGAAACAGGAGCACAAAAAGTGAACGGAAGGATAGAAACTGTCCAAAATTGGAAAATTAGTGTAAGACATTTGATCGATAATTGTAATTAGAAATAAGGTAATTAGTAAATAGTATTGGCGTAGGTTGCGTAGGAAAATTATAATTTTATTTAAATTGTGTCAAATAAAAAAAAATCAGTTTCAAAATTAATATAAAATTTTTTAAAAGCAGGATTTCATTCAGTGATAGCTTCTTCTAAAGAAACACCCCTAGGGATAATAGAATACTTTTTGTTTACATTCTATAGAAAATTATTACTTTCAAATTTCTTTTGTTTTTGAAGAATTTTAATTTAAAAAAATAACTAGATATTCATATTAACCAAAATTATATTCAAGAATAATTTATTGTGATAAAGAGAAATATAAATTTCATTGAGAATAGTGTCTACTGTCTTAAGCAATTGAAGGTAAGTAGATATTCCCATTTGACAAGTTGAGATATCCAAAGATACATAAACATAAATTATATAAACAAATTAAATAACACGACTAATAAAAAATAACAATATAGTGTTTTCATAAATATGTAAAATATGCCAATTTTTATTTTACTTTTTCTGTAAAATAAATATGTTTTTGTCGAGATTGAATATTTGTGTGCTCTGCCAATACGGTAAGAACTGTTACTGTCATCCAACATTACATTCGAAAATAAAAGGATTATTAAAAATTCAAAGGCACTTTCGAAATAATCCCCATCTCTGACTATTGATTTTCAATTCAATATCGAATCCAAGAAGTTCCCTACTCAAGGGGACAGAACAAACATCAGCAATAAAAATTGGGACCGTCCCTGATCACCAATTGTGGTTTTCTTTTCATCATATTTAAGAGGCAGGCAGGAAAAACAGAATTGACATTTCGTCCCCTGAGGGAAAACAGGAATCCTGGAAATGAAATAAATATTGTCTTGCCCAACCAAAAGCAACTAACGAACTGTCAAGATACTCTGCTCGTCAGAAGGATGCGTAGGCATGACTGCAAGAAATCAAAAAAATCTTTATTCCTTAAGAAATTCCAGAAAGTTGATAAGTTAAAAATTTTGTCTGGAATTATTATTCCAATTATTATTCATAAGACTGACGTTTTTTTTTTTTATTAAAAACGTACTAAATAATACAATTATTATTTTGAGAAAAACGCCCTAAAAATCTTTTGGCTTGATTTCCAAGATTTGGTTACATTTTTATCTTGTAAATATAAATCATTTTCCATTTTTCCCGACCAAAATTTTGGCTAGGGCAAAAATTAATAATAATTTAATTAAGATTCAGAAGTACAAATAATTGTTTATTTTTTTCACAACAAACGAATTTGTTTCAAACAGTATAATAACTAAAGTATTATACAAAACTAATTTTAGTTCAGTTATTTAGGATCTAACCCCCTACAAACAACTGCCTACTCCATTTTAACGCAGATTTTCTATAAAATGGACTTAATTTGAGACTCAAATTACCTATTGGTGTAAAGAAATTTGTAATTTACGATGTCACTTGTTCAGAAGCGGCAAATTACAAATTTCTTTACAGCAAAAAGTAATTTGACTCCATAACTCCATTTTATAGAAAATCTGCGTTAGAATGTAGGAAAGTCTATTATTTGTGCATTAATTTATATTTAGACAAACTGTGTAATAAAATCTATAAAAATGTACTGCTGGTTGCCTATTTGCTATAGAGCCCGCTTAATGATACCTTTACTGTTAAATTTTATTGACGTGTATAAAAACTTTTTATATATGTAACACTAATAAATTGTTCACCCAATATTACAAGGTAGTATGTAACTTCATATGTCTCTGTCACTCCCAAAATATTTCAATCTACACATACACTAATGAAATATTGTATTTTCCCTCAATATTAGGCGTGATACAAGGTTGAAAGTCAATTCTCTAGAATGCTTATGTTACATAGAACCTTACTATTTTATATATTTCAAAATATGTAAATTTGTAACATACGACTTTGTAATTTTGGGTGAGCGAAATATCTATCGATCTATCTACCTAAAAAATGTAATGNGTTACATTTTTATCTTGTAAATATAAATCATTTTCCATTTTTCCCGACCAAAATTTAATGAAATGAAGATTCAGAAGTACAAATAATTGTTTATTTTTTTCACAACAAACGAATTTGTTTCAAACAGTGTATAATAGCTAAAGTATTATACGAAACTAATTTTAGGTCAGTTATTTAGGATCTAACCCCTACAAACAACTACCTACTCCATGGGCTATATGCCACAACTAATATTGAATTATACCACGACAATACTTATCTAAAATCAGTCAACAGTTAACAATAAATAATTGTCCAACCTGATAGTGCTATGTCTAAATATAATTAATACAAAAAAAAACACATACCTGATATATTGAAACTGTTAAATAATACCATCATTCAAAGAAATATCCTGTATTCGTGCTATCCTAATATCATTCTTGACAAAGACCAATAACGTAAAAAACAGCTGCTTCAAAGTGTGTGTATTTTAGGATATTACTTTGATATTGAATCAGCATGCCATGCTATTTATTCCAATAAAATGAAAACTATTGGTGGTACAGTCCTGAAATAGTTCAGAATATAAAATAGAAGCAAAATTAATTCAAGTTATACCAAAAATATGGTTCTGACATTAATTTGCAAAATTTCAAATGTCTCAAGATATTAATCAATACAGCTTACGAGAATTGTATTCTCATTGCAGAAAACTCAATTTATCTGAGAGTAACAATTTTTGGTCTTTTATGCAAAGTAAAAAAATCCAGCAGTCAATTATATACATTTAGATGAAAATACATTCAATGACCCTAAGTCAATAGAAGACAATTTTAGTCAACATTTTGAAAGTGTCTTTCTTAGTCAAGACATTGTTATCAACATGAATAGTAATAATAATAATAATAATACCTCTTGTTTGCTACAAAAACTTAATATATTCGATTTTAGTGAAGAACTATTTACGTCTTTTCGTTCATATCTTTATAATAGAACTCAATATGTTACTTTTAACGGTTTCAAGTCTAAGACATGTGTAGCTACATCGGGGGTTCCTCAGGGTTCGAACTTAGGTCCCCTACTCTTTCTCCTATTTATTAAGACCTTGACAATCTGCTAAATTGTGAAAAGCTTTTGTATGCTAATGCCGTCAAAATCTATACTTCTATCTCTTGATTCAGCCAGGACCAGAATCTTCAGCAAGAACTTAACAAACTTATAGCTTGGTCTGTTAACAACAAACTTAATCTTAATGTTAATAAATGCAAAGTAATCACTTACACATGTAAATCTAGTAACTTCCTATACGATTATTATATTGATTCACAAACACTCAGTTGACACAGATCTACTGAGGATTTAAGAATTATATTTGACGATAGTTTAAGCTTTTCACAATACATTGATTATATTGTCAAGGCAGCTTCTAAGAAATTAGGATTTATAATAAGAAACAGTAAATCACTTAGAGACCTTACTACCATAAAATATTGTACTATACTTTCGTTAGATTCAAAATTGAATACTCTTGTTTAGTTTGGTAACCATATTATGACTGTTACCTTGACAATATTGAATCTATTCAGAGAAAGTTCCTGAAATATTTTTCATTTACATGTGATAGAATTTATCCGGCACGAGGTATTGCCAATAATACATTAATAACCATGTTGCTGTTTAACATTCAGGAGATTTGTACGCTCTATCAGATTTATACATTACATAATTTGATTGACTGTCCTTATATTCTTCATCAGCTTAATTTCTTGGCCCCGCGTTTGTCAATCAGATCTGATGCAATATTTTATTGGCAATTTGCTAAAACTAACCTTAAGTATATTAAAATCACCTGTGTGTAATATGATATGTAATTTTAATCTATTATCTGATATGTAAATGTATTAAGTTTACAACAGCTTCTAAAGACTGCCTACAATCTGCGCTTATAACTTTTTATATTTTATAATTTTTTAAATATGTTTTTTGTATGCTCTTTATATTATTTCCGCAATGTCCTGTAATTAGGTTTGTTCCTGTTGGACTAATAAACCAGCAATACATTTTTATATATTTCGTTAGACAGTTTGTTTAAATATGATTTAATGTACAAATAACAGACTTTCCCCCATTTTAACGCAGATTTTCTATAAAATAGACTTAATTTGAGGCTCAAATTACATTTTGGTGTAAAAAAAATTGTAATTTACGATGTTCAGAAGCGGCAAATTACAAATTTCTTTACTGCAAAAAGTAATTTGACTCCATAACTCCATTTTATAGAAAATCTGCGCTAGAATGTAGGAAAGTCTATTATTTGTGCATTAATTTATATTTAGACAAACTGTATAATAAAATCTATAAAAATGTACTGCTGGTTGCCTATTTGCTATAGAGCCCTCTTAATGATTTTATACCTTTACTGTTAAATTTTATTGACGTGTATAAAGACTTTTTGTGTATGTAACACTAATAAATTGTTCACCCAATATTACAAGGTAGTATGTAACTTCATACGTCTCTGTCACTCCCAAAATATTTCAATCTACACATACACTAATGAGATATTGTATTTTCCCTCAATATTAGGCGTGATACAAGGTTGAAAGTCAATTCTCTAGAATGCTTATGTTACATACAACCTTACTATTTTCACATCTCAAAATATGTAAATTTGTAACATACGACTTTGTAATTTTGGGTGAGCAAAATATCTATCGATCTATCTACCTAAAAAATGTTATGTGATTAGATTTGAAAAAAAAAATAAAAATAAATTCTTTAAATATTTCCTGAAAGGACAAATGCAAGCTCATTTATAAAGACAAAATTCAAGTAGGGTGGAATCGTTCCTTCCCAAAATATAATCGTGACTATTCTCTCTGCGTATATTGACTGACATTCCGTATTGTCTGCTAACTTAATGGGTGTACCATCTCATTGTTCGCGACGTTGTATACACCAGTAAACTCCGATTATCCCGTAAATTCTCCATTATCCGAGACACAATAGGCAACTATAATATATGACAATTTAAGTGCGTGCAGCATTAATAGGAGATCCTCGGTGACATCTTTGGCTTGTCCTCCGGAGGGAAAAACAAACGACGGCGTACCCCGGGGGCTCCGGGGACATTTTTATATTCAATAGCGCGGAATTAAATTACAGTGCCAACAATGCCTTGTTTAATGCGGAGTAATGGGACGCCGAACATGCCCAATAATGGCGGTTTCCTCTCCGTGAGGCCTTGTGCTCGGCCTGGCACTTTTTGTAAATCGACGTTTGTTGGGGGTAACGGTGGATCATGGAGCGGCGGGGATCGTTAGCTATTTCTATTGAACTGCAATATTTATTAGTTGAGCACAGCTGAAGTGGCTTTGCGCTATTGCAAATTTTCATCAGCGTGATATTGATTATGAAATATTTCAGGAGGATTATTTTCAAACGAATTTACCTACGTCCCAAACAACTAAGTTTTCGAGATACAGAGTGTTAAAGTTTTCGAAAATATCTCTGAAGTTACCTGACGCAAACTGATGAAACTTTGGCTAGCGACATCGCTAAGTAAATATGAAAATTTGAACAAAATTATTTATTTATTTATTTATTTATTTAAAAATTACAATATGCAACGAGACACAGTTCCAATTACAGGATAAGGTAAAACAGAAAAAAGCTTAATTAATTTAAAAAGAAAAAAGAGAAAGTAACATTAAATATAAAAATATAAGTACTACACAAAATAGAGCGATCAAAATATAAATAAAATCCAGATAAAAGAACTTAAGTATAAACAATAACAGACAAAAAGCAAATAAGCTAACTAACATATACAAGATAAGCATTTGCTAGACAAATATATTTTTTATATTGTTCATAGAATGAAAAACTATATCAAGTCGATCCTTCCATAACTCGAAATCATTTGATACAGAGGAGATACGACTAGTAAATTTATACGAGGTGTGGATAATTGTAACGCAAAGTGAAATCTAGAATTAAGTCTAGGAACATGATAAAAAAATCCATGAAACTAACGAGTCTGCATTTAAAGTATTATCAATAATTTTAAAAAGACAGAGACTATTAAAATTAAAAACAAGAAAGGTGTTCTTGAGGTGTATCACGAGGAGAATAAAATCAATAACGAATAAAATGAATAGTCTTTACAAATCTCCGTTGTATTTTTCTCTAATTGAATATTATAAACATTATAAATCGAATTCCAAACAACCGATGCATATTCTAGATTGCAACGCACAAATGCTACGTACAGTATATTTAGAACCTTTGTTTTGAAAGTCCTTAGAATTACGCAAAATAAAGCCTAAATTTTTATAAAAAGATTTGATTACAAAACTAATGTGCTCGTCAAGTGATAATCTAGTACCAAATGTAACACCAACGTCAGTAAACTGCGTAACTCTATTTAGAAAAGATTCTCCAGTTCTATAATCAAAATCCAGATTAGTTTTGCGTCAACATAATTTTACATTTGCTTACATTCGGAGGTAGATTATTATATAAACACCAACTTGTAATCTGTCAAGATTATATTAATTAATCTAGTACAATCAGTAGAAGATTTAACGCATAGAGTAGGTAAATAGTTGACATCGAGGAATTCAGTTAAATCATCAACAAAAATAACAAACAACAGTGTCCCCAGGATTGAACCTTGCGGAACTCCTGAAGATTGATGGAATTTACATAATTGAAAGCCACGTTACCGCACACATTGGAATCTATTACTGAAACAAGATATAAACAGAGGTAACAGAGCAGTGGAGATACCGATTTCAATGTTAATAAATTATGATCAAGCTGATTGAAAGCTTTGGAAAAATTTGTGTACACAACATCAACCTGAGTTGCAATAAATTGGGTTTCATCAACTAGATTTGAGGTAGTTGAACGACCACTCATAAATCCATGTTGGTACGGTTGTTTATTTTCAAGTTTTGCTAAAAATTCCACAGGTATCCTCGCAAGAAATTACATGATTTTAGGTGATTACACGAAAATAGTAGAGAACTTAAAACCTAGAAAAGATAGGGAACCCTGATACCGTTCGAAAGAGAATAAAATTGTGTATCAGAATATAGAAAAACATACAGGGTGTTCCATATAAAAAACCGGGTTATGAAGGTTTGAAGTTGACTCGGCATTAAATTTCTAGCACCCTGTATGCAACTAAGCCACTTTGAAAGTATGGATGGGAACCTTGGGGGTCTAGCTATCCTTCCTATAAATATTGTTGTTTTATCTTTCTTACTATAAATTACACATGGTTTGAAACTAGTCACTGTTTCTTTTCATTTTTTTTTAATTAAATATCTCGAAAACGGTTAATTTTAGGAATAGGGAAACTTCATAAAAGCCCACTTAAAATAACACGTAGAATCCAAAATTGCAATAATATATAGGGTGTTCCATTTAAAATAAGCAAGTTGATGGCGACTTCCGGTATAACCGGAAGTAGTACGTGGACGCCATTATTTTAGTTGAGAAGGGTATGCACGAAAACCCGGTATCCCAAATTTTCAAAATTCAAATCGAACTAGTCTGAAATAATTCTAATGGGCCGTCACCGTGAAAGACCCTGTATAATAGCTATGGGCCAGTAGATAGTTATGTCGTTCTCAGTGCCCTTTTTATAAACGAGGCATATTTGCGACTCTTTCCAAACTTGTAGATATTCTTTATGACTAACATTGGCTAAAAATCTCAAAATCAGTACCTTTGATTCCGAATAGTCTCTCTAAGAAGAAAGTTCTCATCCATTCGAATCGTAAAATGAGCTATTTTCGAGCTATTGTTTTTATAAAATTGTTTGTATGGCAATGGATTTTATGTCGATTATTTTACCTATATGAAACTTTTCCATTCAACCCTCTCTAAAAAGCTATAACCCATTTTAGTTGGCAAAGAGCTAGTATTAATGAGAAACTGTATAAATATACGGTGTTTTCAAACTTGGTGAGGATTTTTTAAAGATAAATAGAATGAATGCATTTATAATAAGTATTTTCAATAATCACAACTGCCGGAACAACTTCAAATTAATAATAATTATAAACGTTAAAACTTATTGAGAACATCTGGAATTGTCCCCCATAAAAAAATAGCGTAGGTAGCGATTTATGGCGCTATTTTGTAGTAAATCGAAAATGGGTTAATTTTACGTTATCACCAGATATAGTTCAGTTATTTTCGTTAGGAATGCGTGTTTCTTAATGTTTGTTTCAATCAAAATTATTAGCGAGCAAATGTTTGTCATTAATTTTTTGATATCTTGCTTTAAATATGTTCTCTTTTTGTGAAAATATTGTCTGTCTGAGGTGTATGTGTGCGCTTGAGTGTATTATATATTAAGTGCGAATAAATCAATACAGTAACAGTGGAGCCGAGTTGTCGATGTAGTCAGCAGTTCCAAAAATGTTTCTTCGTATTGTTGTGGTTAGGCATAGGTACAAAAAAAATATATTCTATTTGTAAAAAATATGTCTGCTGATCGTGTTGTCACATCTTGATTTATATTATCTATGCACTGAAAAAAGGATTTATTTGGACTAAATAAATATCGTTTGCCTTGAACTAATCCTAGTTTTGGATATTGCCTAGCTTATATAGTGTGAAAAGTAACTAATAATAAGTTCATAGTTTTGTAATAAATCTTATTTGAATGTTAATTTATTTTTACTGTAATATTACATTTCGCATCTTTATTATTAATCTACATATTTTAAGATGTAGATGACATAAGATTATTAGAAATACATCTTAGCTTAATGTGAACTAACAGTTTTTCAGTGAAAATAGGTTATTTTAATATTAATAAATCAAAGGTTTATAAAAAGTGAATTGTTTTTTACACTAATATTGGACGTATTTCTTTCTTGATTAGTCTAAAAATTATATACATTCTCAAATTAAACTGATAATTAGATAACTTATCTAACTATAAGTTTATAATTAAATTTGAAAAGGTACATAGTGTTGAGACCTACAAATATAAAAAGCACATACTAGTATATAGGTACGATACTTTTATTCGAACATTTCATTTTTGCTAAAAATTAATTTTAAGACTTAAATATATCGTTCAAAACTACGTGTCATAGTTGTTGACAGTTTAATGATCAAAAATAATTTTCGGGTTTTTAAATTGGGTTTTATTATAAATTTATGAAACTACAACAGCAACGCTATGTCCTTATCTAAAACTGACTTTTTGACGATTATACTTGTTTGACCCTAGCTTCCACAGTTTCTGCATCCATTTTAATTAGGAGCAAACGGAACCAGCACTCTGCAACTATATGCACATGTTATATTATGAATATGATCTAAGAACAACAAGAAACACTACCTTTTGATATAGTCCATACTAGCCTACTGAACTACACAATTCACTACTGGCACCTTGCACACATAGTCGCCATGATGGCAAAGATACGACTGTCAGGGGAGAACATAACTTGGTCACGTGATTGGAGTAATTTTTAAATAATATTTTTTAATATTGAACTGATAATAGTTTTAAACTATATAAAAATTTAACTTTTATAACCAGCTGGTTCACATTTAAGAAATTATATATTTGGAATAATTTCACTTTAAAGTTTAATTGTAACGTTTGATAGGCCAATATAAAATAATATTTATTAAATAAAAACGAATATAAATTTGCATTAAAAATGTATTCTTTTAATTCGCCAAACAAATATTCTAAAATCATAAATGGTTATATTAAATCTAATTTGTTAATTATAGACAAACCTGTTGTAAACTGTTTCTTTTTTTAATTCAAACAGATCAAATGACTTGTATTGAATGTAACTGGTTTAACTCAATGTAACCAGCATAAATGTAAACTAACTGCATTCAAAACAACCGATTGCTTTAATAGAAAGTAATTGTTTTTTCAGTGTGTATGTCCGCCAATCAAAAATTAATATCAATATTATATTTTTAATAAACTTTCTATTTGGAACTTCAATAACTAAAAACCTTCATAATTGGATTACGTAGGTATAAGGGGACGTGAGAGAATATCGACCATGGAGTAATGTCAGATTCAAAAAAAAATGTACGCAATATAATCCTAGTTTTACTCTTTAAGTTAAACAGCTCAATTTCAAAGCACAATCATATTTAATAGAGTGACAAAATGCGCTATATCAGTCATCATGATTCTCATTTCTGTTTAATATTATCAGATTTTTGCGAGAAATTCGTTGTTCCTGCTAAAAAGTGCAAACTATCCTCTAACCAATTCATTATTATCATTCTATCAACAATAATTTTCAGTTTAAAAATCACGTCTCTGTACCAATAATGATAAACACTTTAAAAATACAGTCCGACACAAGTAAGTCTGCGCTTCTGACTCAGGCAAAGATACGCGAGATATTGAGAAAGAACAATTCGGCTAGAAAGAATAAGACATAGGCTGGAGATTTAGGATAGCGTCGTTTCCCTTGCCGTGATCAGCGCGCATTTGAGGGCGGAGCTATCTCAGACGCAAACTTATTTGTGTTGGTCTGTACGATGGTCTGTTTTCTTATTGTTATAGTGTGGTCTATGTCAGGTTATAGTCTTAAAATACACTTCCACAGCCTTCGATATATCTACATATTGATAAAAAGTGTAAACTACCCCTTAGTCGTATTACAATTATTACTATTATAATTCTATCGTGTGTAAAATACAACAAATCAATATTTCAAAAGTATTCTGCCATTTTTTGTCCGGAAGTTTCTGCTAAAATCAGAATCGTATAAATATTTTTCCTGCAATTAGTTCCTAAATGATCCGTTAGCCCTTTCTGTACCAATTAAACCATATGTGAGGTATTTTAAATCCTCCTGAAAATCCCCCTTTTAATTAAAGCTTTCATTGCACGCCTCCACAAACAAGCGTCCTCATTCTATCCCTGCAAACTCATTTTTCAAAGATAGAGCCGCTGTTCTCTTTAAAGTCCTCGCTGTAAAAATCCCAACATCCTTTGTTGTATTCAACCTCGATTCGTTCCGAATGAGACATTTTTAAGGAGGCAAATCCAACAATTACATGAACCCGCCGCAACACACGCTGCGAGGCAAAGCTGCTTCTTTGTCGGAATTAATAAAAAACCACTCCCGTATTTGCGGCAGACTTATTTGAGGGATTTACGGAAAATCTATCCTAAACAATGTCGAGCTGTCGCAAAGCGTAAAGAGGTTACGCTTCGTTAATTGTGCCGCATTTGCGAGCATTTATGTCTTATAAGCAGGCGATATTTTGTGCGTCAAATTGCTACAGAATTAATATTATACGACTCGGTTACTTTAAAATCGACATCAACAAAATCAACAAAAAAATATATTGCTGTATCAATATACAGGGTATATCAACGGAGTAGGGGTATAGAGGCTACCTTTGACCTTTAGAAACACGTACCAATAGAAAAATCAAATTCTTTCAAATTCCATTGTAAAAACTTAATTTTTTTAACCTTTTTTTTAGTAATTTCCATACCCCGCCGCTGGAGAAGCTAGTAGTAACACATAATTGGTTGCAAAAACGTACACTGCGTACAAATATTTTGTGCCGCTCTATTATTATTTTCACTCTTCCTAGTTGGCAACACCGACAGTGATTTACTTCGTTCAGTAGCGGGTTAAGTGCAGTGGCAATAGTTTCACATATTCATTTTAATCACAAAAATACAACACAAATAGCAGAATGTTGGCACTAATTAATTTGAGGAGTTTATTAATTTGTTAAAAAATGGATTCAATAAAACTGTTTAGATATTATTATTGTTAACCTCAAAACTAACATAAGAATTTTTTTAATAATTACACAGCCTCACAAAAAAATTCTGTGCATCGGACCCGACCACTATATCCGAGTCCGAGGTCCGTTTGACCTTGTCAGTCAGATTAAAGGTCATTTCAAAGTCAAACCGAGAAAAATCCCCTGTGGTGGAGGCAACCATGGTTATTATATGTTTTTGGGGTTGCCGAGTCCAATTCCAAGGTCTGCTTGACCTTTTTAGGTTAGCTTAAAGGTCATTTTAAGGACAAAATGAGAAAAACTGACTATATCATAGTTATTGTATACTATTTTTCATGTTTGAATGTTAGAGTAAAATTCGTTTAATGATAAATATAGCACTAAAATTTATTTACCACTAGAATCTTTATTACTAATATTTTTTCCATCGAATATTCACCTGTATTTATTGTATCTAACTCTTTTATCCTCAAAGGATCTCAAAAATAAAAAAATGTATCATTAATGGAATGTGAATATACTATATTGTTGACATGTTCCATATAACGCACTCAACTGTCTACCAAAATTCTCTCTCAACTTCAAACACGGCAACTATCCAGAACCTTTCTTACAGCGAAGGATGAAAGTGTTAGTAACTAATAATGCTGTATAAAATTATAGTGTCGGATTTTCAAATGTGACTGAAAAAGATCATGCTAATGTGAAGACTTGTGGTGAGTGAGACAAAAATTGATTTATGAGACAAGCCAACTAATAGGTATCTGAATTAAGTAATATTGACCCTGATGCAACAAGATCAAGTCCTAATAAAGTGACTAAAAAAACCTAGAGTATTCCCAGTTACTCAGTTTAACCTTAAAATGACATTGATCTTGACACGGTAGGGACGAACGAAATCCTAATTTGGACTCAGAGCCCCGAAAAAACTTTGGTTGCCCCCGTTATAGTGGATTTTTCTTAGTTTGACCTTGGAATGGCCTTACAGTGACCTTGAAGCTGACCTAATAAGGCCATACAGACCTCGAATTCAGATTCAGCGATCCCAAAAACATATAATAACTATGGTTGTCCCCATCATAGGTGATTTTTCTCGGTTTGACTTTGAAGTGACCTTTAACCTGAATTGACAAGGTCAAACGGACCTCGAATTCGGATTCAGCGACCTCGAAAACATTTCATTTTTCCCAAAATTCTGTTTCTACCAGTAATAATAATTTTTGTAATTATTTTTTTATAATTTCTAACTATTTAAACATTGAAATGAAGAATAAAAATATTTAATTCTTCGTCCTGTATATATAGACTTATTCGTCTTATTAAACTGTTAAATACATTATCTAATTCATTTTCTGTAATATTAGCAAAATAATTTATTTGTTATGACGTCCTTTAGTTCATCCACTGTTTGTAAACGGTTTACATAGTATATGAAAATTTGTATTGTTCCAAAGAGATAATAATCTAATGGACTTAAATACAGAGATCTTGGAGGCCATAAGCCTCGATAATAATTCGATCGTCATAAAATTCTCTTAGTAACTCCAATGTTGTGTTAGCTGTGTGTGCTATTGCCCCATCTTGTTGAAAGTAACCATTGTACAATTCGTCATCATGTAGCTGATTTAAAAATGACTGCAAAATGTTTTGCCTACATCGCTTAGCAGTAACATTATCTTCAAAGAAAATAGGTCCAATTACTCTTCATCGAGATGTGGCTACCCAAACTCCTACGTTAACAGGATGTGAAGTCGTTTCTATTAACATTTGTGGATTCTCCGCAGACCACGCAGGATAATTTTGTGAATTTATGTATCCGCTAAGATGAAATCATACCTCATCGGTAAACAAAGTTATATCTAAACGATTGTCATCGTTTAAGTTGTTGTTAAACCAGTTACAACAGTTCAATATTTTTTCATTGTCAAATGGTAATAATTCTTGCACCATGGAAACTTTATGTAGATGTAAATGTAATTTTCTTACAGCTGTGTGTATTTAACCATATGACATTCCTATAATTAATATTTCTAAGTACTGATATGTTTAGTGGGGCTTGCTGCTAAATGTTCTCTAACATTCTTCAGTTTATCCTCAGAAAAAACTGACTTTCTTCCGGATTACTTCTCTTTACAATCACTGCCAGTATTTCTGAATTGTGTTACCAAACATCGAGCATGCTGAGCAAAAATGTTGTAACCTGTGGCTTCATGATTTGGAAATTGCAAAAAGACATGAATGGATTGAATAATTCCATCTATTTTCATATCGTTGATCACTCTGAAAGTAGGCCTCTACAATAAATTTATCGTCTTCTAACGAAAAGACCATTTTCTGATCTAGAACAGTTCGAGTACTTTATGTCGAAGAAACCATCAGTATTTGCTTCCGTACCATAAAACTAACAGTTAACAGATGATTAGCGTTAAAAAACAAAAACAAGATACATTCAAATAAAAACACAATCGGCGAACACAAATAAATACAACAGCAAGCACGGACGTTTCTAAATTGACAGATCGTGTCGGTCGGAAATCTAAGAAAACGGAAAGTAATTTTGATCAAATGGAAGTAAATTTTAATATCTTTGGTAACATTTACGTGTGACGTCAGCTTCAATCTGGATCGCCTGGTATAAGGCTGAAAATATGTATATCCATTCCAAAATTTTATGTTTACTCTTGGATTGTTTAGCTNACCTCGAATTCGGATTCAGCGACCTCGAAAACATTTCATTTTTCCCAAAATTCTGTTTCTACCAGTAATAATAATTTTTGTAATTATTTTTTTATAATTTCTAACTATTTAAACATTGAAATGAAGAATAAAAATATTTAATTCTTCGTCCTGTATATATAGATTTATTCGTCTTATTAAACTGTTAAATCTGTCTAATTCATTTTCTGTAATATTAGCAAAATAATTTATTTATTATGACGTCCTTTAGTTCATCCACTGTTTGTAAACGGTTTACATAGTATATGAAAATTTTTAATGTTCCAAAGAGATAATAATCTAAGGGAGTCTAAGTACAGAGATCTTGGATGTCATAAGCCTCGATAATAATTCGATCGTCATAAAATTCTCTTAGTAACTCCAGTGTTATGTTAGCTGTGTGTGCTGTTGCCCCATCTTGTTAAAAGTAACCATTGTGCAATTCATCATCATGTAGCTGCTTTAAAAATGGATGCAAAATGTTTTGCCTACATCGCTTAGCAGTAACATTATCTTCAAAGAAAATAGGTCCAATTACTCTTCATCGAAATGTGGCTACCCAAACTCATACGTTAACAGGATGTGAAGTAGTTTCCATTAACACTTGTGGATTCTCCGCAGACCACGCACGATAATTTTGTGAATTTATGTATCCGCTAAGATGAAATCATACCTCATCGGTAAAAAAGTTATATCTAAAAGATTGTCATCGTTTAAGGAGGTATATCGGGTTTACTCAAATGCACAGATGTACTTGAAATTTATATAGCGTATTACCCAGTGTTCCCTCTGTGTGTCATATTTTCCTGAAAATTTTTTTAATCTAAATTTTGAGATATTGTTGTTGAAAGTTGTTCATTTTAACATAGGTTTGTATGGCGAAGATGGACGGTGCGGCTCTTTTTTGCCCATAACTGAGAAAAGAATGTAGAAATTGTGAAACAAAACTTTTCCATAGATAGCACACTATATTATCTTATTTTTAATGTAAAACTAATGTAAGTTTTGAACTTAGTACAGCTGTATTAATTAGAAACAGAAACCAATAATTGCATTTCTGTCTGACAGCAAGGAGGGAATACATTTGAAAGACTTGATAAAAACGAAATTGATTTCAAACATATACATTTTTCCTAAATCCCATGTACATTATTATCAACAATAAATTATCCACAACAGATGATTTTTTGTAATGTTTTGAAAAAACTAGAATAATTAAAAAAGACTAGGAAGCTGTGATATATTTATAGGAATAAAAAATATAGTTGATAACATTGTCCATTAGGCTTCTCACAGCCTAATTAGTGAGATTTAGTTACAATCCTATACGCATTTTGGACCATATCAGTGTTTGATATGTCAAAATATATAATAATTAAATCTGTAAATACTTGCGTAATTGGAAAAAAGGCTGAAATGCCTGAAAGATGTCTGATAATTACAAGATGTATTATTTTCTTAATAAAAAACCGTTTTTTAAAAGTATCTTGCTTATTGTTAGAGATGGACGCAACAAACCCTATATGGCTATGCTCTATAGGGAACGTTCTATACAAATATGTAAAAATATACAGGGTATGTATACAATAATTCATAAAAAATCGTGCAACTTTTATATTAAACATTTTTTTATCTCTCAAAACAAAAAAGTTAAAGGGGGGGGGGTCAAAATATAGAGAATCACCCTGTAAATGTAATTTTCTTACAGCTGTGTGTATTGAACTATATGACATTCCTATAATTAATATTTCTAAATACTGATTTGTTTAGTAGGGCTTACTGCTAAATGCTCTCTAACATTCTTCAGTTTATCTTCAGTAAAAACTGACTTTCTTCCGGATGACTTCCCTTTACAATCACTGCCAGTATTTCTGAATCGTGTCACCAAACATCGAACATGCAGAGCAAAAATATTGTAATCTGTGGCTTCATGATTTGGAAATTGCAAAAAAACATGAATGGATTGAATAATTCCATTTCCATATCGTCGATCACTCCGAAAGTAGGCCTCTACAATAAATTTATCGTCTTCTAACGAAAAGACTATTTTCTAACCTAGTTCGAGTACTTTATGTCGAAGAAACCATCAGTATTTGCTTCCTTACCATAAAACTAACAGTTAACAGATGATGAGCGTTAAAAAACAAAAACAAGATACATTCAAATAAAAACACAATCGGCGAACACAAATAACTGCAGCAGCAAGCACGGACGTTTCTAAATTGCCAGATCGTGTCGGTCGGAAATCTAAGAAAATGGAAAGTAATTTTGATCAAATGGAAGTAAATTTTAATATCTTTGGTAACATTTACGGGTGACGTGAGCTTCAATCATTCTGGATCGCCCGGTATATCGGTGTACGGTGTATAAGTCTGAAAATTTGTATATCCATTCCAAAATTTTATATTTACTCTTGGATTGTTTAGCTGCATTTTTCACTAAAATTGTCATATGCGCGCTACTGATAAAAAAAGCCCAGGTGCGGCTCAAACAAAGCTCTCCTATATATTTCAAACATACGCCACTAATCTCTATTTAAAATTTTTTAACACGATCCGGTTTACATTACCTGGAGGCCACCTCGATTCAGTAGTCAAACATTGAGGGAATCAGCGTCATCGCTTATGAAAATATCCTGATTTATGGCTGTTTAATGTGCAGAGCGTTCCGTGACACAGACTCTTGAATGTGGACTGGAATTTATCACATTAAAAAATGTATTTGTAAGGTCTTAATAAGGTGTAGCATCCCGAAAAGTATTTATTTGAAACGTTTTTATAAAAAAGACAGGAATTCGTTGCCATAAAGGTGTTTCTGAATTGTAAAAAATAAATTTGTTTGACGAAGGTTAAAGATTGAAGTTGTCAAGGCCTTTTCCACAATAATTTGAGATCTGTGTTTAATCCTGATCAGTAAACCTATAAATAGTGTGTTACACTTCCTCTTCCGACAATAAAGCGACTGACTGTCTCCACGCGAGCAACAAGCTCATCGCAATGCTTGTTGCGTTTGGTTACTTTATCTTGTTTGAAGTTTACCGCTTCTGATGGAAACAGGCAACACAGAGCAATTTCTAGTTGCGCAACATTTTTGTTACTATAATCAATATCAACCAGGAACAACAAGGAGCATTTTTATAGCAACACGCAACATCCACAAAAATTGACATATGTTATTTTGGTGAAGACACATGTTGATTTATGATTCGTGTCGCTAATAATCGGTAGCAATAACAAGCAAGGCAGTGTCCACACAAAGGATAATGTTTTATAAACCTTTTAGCCCCTGCAAGTATGTCGTAAGTATAGGAAACGCACATAATTAGTTACTAGACTTTCTATTGTTATGATCTGATCATATGATAGAATAAACCAGACAAAACGGAGACCAAAATTTAAATTTTTTAATTAAATTTAGAGACTGTTACTTAAAATATAGAGAAAACTAACATAAAAGGGATGTGGAACACAGAAAAGATTAAAATGAAGGATAAATTTAAAAGTAGAATAAGTTTTATAGCAAAATAAGATACAATGAAACGCATCAAGCCAACAAAATTATAAAAAAATTAATTTATAAGTTAATTATTGATAAAATTCATTCATGTAACAAAGAAAAGTTAAAAATCATAGTAAATAACAATTTGTTAAAGTTAAATTTTAGGCAAATTTGAAAAATTTCAAAATTTTGAGATCATAAATGAAAAACATGTAATAAATCATCAATAAAATTAAAGTATAGCATACATACAATAAAAAATTATGAGTGGAATTAAACTCAAGCCATTGTGAAAAGTTACATGTAAAGTTTTCGTAATGTCATATCCATGCATCGACAAAATTTATAACACTGTAGATTTAAAAGTGTTGATGAACTGTAAAATGACTTGTGCAGTATGTAAAAGACCTTCTAAACATCATAAACAGTATTGAGATCCCAATCTAAGTTCAAATTAGTTAACCTATAAGCTTTGAAAGTTTTCTATAAATCGGTAGACCTAAAAACATTTCAATCAATAAGCAACATAAACAGGAAAAGATAGATTTACAGGCATATAATCAAGCTGTATAACATAATTTAGTCAAAATTCCCAAAATTAAACAAATTTTGTATAAAGTTCCAATTTGAACGTAGAAAGAAATTAAAGGTACCAAAATGCTCAGACAAATTAGTAGAACCTAAATATGTAAAGATCATGCTGATTAAAACATGCATAAAGTCAATATTCTAAAATAAAAAGTTTATTTTGACACTTCCATAGCAACGAGTCATTTGTTTTAAGTTCAATAAAAGTACAAATCGAGTTCGAAGTAGCGAGTCGCTCATAAGTTTCCAAGCAAGAAACAGCGTTAATTTTGTACCTAAAATAACAAAAAAAATATCAGTAATATTCAATAAATGTGTAAAAGTTACCTGTCCAGAAACCAGAAACGTGCAACGTCAAAGTCATTTTGAGTAATGTCAAATGTCAGAACTAAACAATGTTGCCCAATTTTTTCCCAAGCTTACTGCTAGGTTAAGGAAATATGCAACAAGGACAAAAAAAATTGTTTTAAATGTTATAAGCATATGAGAATAATGCTGATTAAAATTCGTTTGGTTCATTTATTGTGTATCTGAGAGTGATATTTTCACATTACCGTTACAGTTTGTACCAACAAATAGCAAACTCCCCTCGGGATGGTGGAATCCAATTTAAATGTTGCGAAAGCGTTCGAAAACGAAAATTAAAAATGTTGATGCGGCTGATGAGTCAAATATAAAAGTCTGATAGTATTAGAAAGACTTTGATAAATAAACGTCATCATTCCCAAGGCTTTAATTAAATTAAAGTCACTAGGAGTAATGATGAGACGAAATTAAAAAGCGGAGGTTGTTAATTAAAAAAGGAAGCCAGACTGATTACCATCATTTTTTAAATGGCAGAGTTCACAATAATAAAGTCAAATTGAATTACCCCCCGAATCCGTTTCCGGGGTGATATGAGCATTTATTTTTTCCAAAACGATTTAAGATCACATTCCACAAATAAGTACATAATTTGATAATATAATACAACGTAATTACTTTAAGATACCTACTCAATGACATCCTCTAAAAATATATGAGGTACAAATCTCATATTACAAAAAACTTGCACAGCCATACATTTTAATTCAAAATGTGGTAAATTATACTATAATTATTTTATGAAAGACGGTCCAAAACTATATGCTAACTTTTAACTTGCTGAACATGAAATAAACGTATCTGGTACTAAAGAGACTAAATTGACTCTAGGCACAGACAAAATAGCTATCGCCACAGACCGCTCCTGGAATAGGCCAGCAGTTTTAAATTTCCGAATTGCCGGTAGAGTACACCACCAACAGAATTTTAGGAAGAGTCAAATACAGCGGCCCGCATACCTAAGCGTATCCTAGCAACATATAAACAAAACTTTGGTAATGTTGCCAGGCGTACTAACGGATTTCTTTTGTACACTTTTTTAACAATATCTGTGTTTTGCGTTACTGTATTTACTTCAATGTATGATGTAGGTATTGATAAAAATGTTTTTAAAGAATCAACGAATATATATGTATGTATCATATGATATTCTGCAGTGGTGTTACAATTAAGTTAATTAATCATAATTTCGTTAATTAGCTACCTACTATTTTCTTTTTTTGGTATTGAAATACTGCAGAAAATATATTTCCAAATAAACAAAACTCGTAATAATATTTTAAACAGCTTGTAATATATATTTTTTTAATATTTGATGATTTGGTGGGTTATTAGTACGTCGCGGAATGTAGGTACATGTTTTTTTTGTATTTTGACATCCACTTATAGGTTTAATAATTAAAGATAGAAAGAAACTTTAAATACAAATGTACGACTTTTCCTTTATTTCATTTGACATCAAAATTTACTGGCAAAAAATATATATGTTTAAAATAAAAAAAATCATTAAAAAAAAATTTAAATTCAACCTTATGAAAATAACAAACAACGCTTTTTATAACTAACCTTTACAACAACATAATAAGGAGAATAACTAAAAACGAAATAACATTAATATACCTACAATTTTTACAAATCAACATGCAAGTGATTGTGATGATACCGTTGAAATTATGTTTTAATTTACTATTAATTGCTTCAAAAACAAATTCAAAATTATCAAGCATTTCGTCATGTATTTTTTTTTCAGTACTTGCAAATTTTCATGTAAAAAAAATATGTCTAAAGGACTGACAATGAGATCGGAGCTGTTTTCTGGCCACCTAAGGTTTCTAATAATATTTTTTAGTGTTCGTTGACGGGATTCTTCCTCCAAAATAAATTTGCCAATATTCCTGAAGAACTTTTGCACATTATTGTTATTTGAATAATACAGTTAATTATGTTTTATTTTTCGTCATCCGAATAGCCCACTGTAATTTTTTTAATTTTTTAAATTAAAATGGATTATTCTAATAATGATATTTTTAAAAGAAGGTTCGTTTCTGTCGTTTTCGTCTGATTGTGTGCGAGAGAGATAGAGTTATAGTGTGCGATAGAGATAGAGTGACTCTGTCCTCATAGAGAGTTTATCTCTCTCTCTCTCTCTCTGCTGTTTTCAGGAGTCTCCCCAGCAATTTCAGGACACCTAGGTAGGGAACGTGGGGTAGAGCGCGTAGCCTTGTTAAGCCTTCGTTATCGACCTATGATGTCACACAGTATAAGAAAAAAAAATGGTTTTTGCTCGTAACTCGGAAATGGCTGGAAATATAAACAAATTTCCCCTTGGTTCTGAGTAGAGCACTCAGTGGATGACGCAGAGCGGGGTGTCACAAAGAAAAAAAAACAGTATTTGCTTAGACTCTTAAGAATCAAAAAATCTCCCATGGTGAACAAATAAATCTCCCATGGTGAACGAGTGAAAAACGTCAAAACCCGCATTATATTATGTTTATAACTCGGAAACGGTGCGTTGAATCGAAAAAATAATTGAAAAATGTCAACCCCTCCCTCCCGGGTTCTGTATGTTCCTTCTGCGTTGAATGCAAAAGGTCCGAAGTCAGTATGTCGAAAATAAATTCTGGAAACAAGAAGTATGTCGTGTTATAGTAAAAAGGCCGTATAACTCGGAAACAGTGCGTTAAATCGAAAAAATAATTGAAAAAATCTCCCCACAACCCTGGTTCTGTATGACAGTTCTGCGTTGAATGGAAAAGGTCCGAAGTCCGTATTTGGAAAATAAATTTCGGAAAGAAGAGGTGTGTGAGGTGATACAGTAAAAAAGGTCTTATAATTCGGAAACGGTGCGTTGAATTGAAAAAATAATTTAAAAAATCTCCCCACTACTCTGGTTCTGATTGTCCGTTCTGCGTTGAATTGGAACGGTCCGAAGTCAGTACGTCGAAAAACAAAAAAGTTAGTTAGTTAAAAATTGCAACAGCAGTAGCGAACGCATTATCTTATCTCTGTAATGATTGATGATTTGTTGTTTTTTTTTTAAATAAATTTCGTACTCAACTACTCCTTGAGGCTCCAGCAATTTTACATTATGTTAATTTTTTTGAACACCTTGTGTCACAAATATGAGCACTACCAATGACATCCATAATATGCAACACTTGTGTCAATAAATAATTAATTACCTATCTAAATAAATCAACAATAAGAGGCAGTACCCATCTAAGGATACACAATCTGTATAATGCAATTTTTTAAACATAGGTGATATCGTACCATATTGGAAGTCGACGCACAAATCTAAAAACATTACTTTCGAGTTTTTGAATTTTCCCATTCCAAGGTGATACAAAGTAAATAATTAATTAGGTAAATTCATAATTTTAATTCTAACTTGATTTATTTTATTTAACATTTAAGGCAAATGTGATTTCCAAACACAAGATAAGTTCCATATCTCTTTAATTACATAACTGAAAGCATTAAGTTTATTTAGCAGTTATTATTTGGCAACAAAGCCACCGCTGTAACTGCCGTCTATTAGCAAGTAGAAGAGTTACCACGCTAAATTTTATAGCTGGAAGCCGGCTAAGGAGACCCTACTTCCATTTCGGGTTGCCAATTTCCAGCATTTAAGTAGCAGTCTGTAGCGATACGCTATATTGTCTGTGCTCTAGGCGTTTATATACAAAAATTCTATAACAGTACAGTTTCAAAAATATCGTTAAGTACGAAGATACATTGCCACTGCACTGTATGTAATAATAAAACGCGACTGTTATAAAATTTTTACTTATTAATAAGTAAACCGCACCTACAATACAGGTACACTGTAAAAAAAATTCACTCGATTTTACTCAATAATGTATCAATTTCTGTCCACACTCGATTGAGTGAAATACTTACTCTTTTAGTACGAATAAAATTTTATGAGTGAAACTATTGCAACAGAAGTGAGCATATTTTATTCAAATCCGCGTTTCTGCTAACTATCAAGTGATTGACTGCTGATTCTATTCTAATAAGGAAACACCCCAACCCGATCACTCCGATTTACAAGATTTTTATATGTTGTAGAACATAAAAAATTAAGTGACGCGTATTTTTTTTTATCTGCGGAAAACATATTTAGGGGCTGAAATCCATCCTCAAAGTTTGCCCCAAAACAGTTTTTTCTAAATATCTGGGGTTCTAATCAATATTTTGGAATGAAACAAAATGGAAATTACTTCTTATTAAAAAATAAATGTTTCAGCAGCGATTTCGTGTTTGGGGGTTGCTACCCTTATTTTTTATTTCACATTTTCTTATATGTAAAAAATTCATATTTGCTCAAAAAAAAACAAATTGACAAAACTAAATTGAACTATTTCGGGGTTTTCGTTAAAATCTCTTATTAGGGGGTGAACAAGCCCCTAGTGCGAAAAATGTCTGTACGATTAGAATTAACATTATAAAATAAAAAGTTTTTACTATTTCTCTAATCATACGAATATTTTTTCTATTAGCCTAAAACGGATTTAAACGGATGCAAACTACCCCTCATGTTCACCCCCAAAAACTGTACGAGGGTGGATTTCACACCTAAATTCACACCGCCGATAAAAATAATACGTATCTCTTCATTTTTTATGTTCTAGAATGTATCACAATCTTCGAAATCGAAGTGCTGGGGTAGTTTCCTTGTAAGTATTCAATTAAGAATTGACTTTATGTCTAAATTTAACTATTATAGAGTAATTTTTGGTTTAAATTCTCTTTAAATTTTAATTTAAATGTCATTGTATTAAACTCCTAAACTCTTGCCGCAGTTGCTTTTACGCAGATCTGTTTTAGGTTTCGATTAAAAGAACTGGTTAATTGAACGGACCAATAGATTGCCGTAACCTATATTATACGTTGCAGATACGTAACCAAGTATAGTTAACAATCTAACTATCCGTTTATTTAACCAAATATTAATGAACACTCAGTATATTATTGTTTTTAATTATTGAAATCAAGCCACTGCATTTAAACACAATTATCATCAAAATAACTGGATAAACGGATATTTGTCCACCACTACACGTCATACACCACGCCACGATATAACGTCCTTAATTGTAGGACAAAGAATAAAACCAATACTTACTATTTATTAGCTTATAACTGCAATCTTCAGGGCGTGAGCGGTGGGACCTTCCAATCTCTCTTATAGTGAATTTTTGATTTTATTTCTTTTTGTTTTTGGGCACCACTGATTTTAAGTTATTTAACAAGATACTAAAGAAAACTACCCATTTTCAAATAAAATCAGAAATTTGAATGAACAGGTTTATTACATAAATGCTACAGACTACATAGTTACATAAATTATAGGTATCAAAACAAAACGTATACACGACGTATCAGTCACTAAATTACGGAAAGTTATTAGTATCCTCGTCTGATACACGGAAGTTTTTGTTGGATCGTCGTAACCACAAGAGAAGATGCGTTTTTACGCCGTAAAAGTTAGATAAACACTTACTTGGTTTGTCCAGTACCAAACTTTAATTTGAACATACGAGCATATGAAGATGGCCCTAATGACTACAACAAGCCTTAAGACAGCCTGTTAACGGTAGTAGCTGCCAAACATCGCCTACAAGGCACCACTAGGCCCTAAAGTTTTGGTTGTTCTCCAACACCTTGGCCAGCAACCTTCTCGCTTCAAATCTAACCTCGTTCTCTCGACTCACGCAACTCGCCCTTCAAGCCCGGTTCCTCCCGGAACCTCTGAATTCATATCAAAACGGATCGCCTTTCTCATAGGAAATGGCACGACGCAACACCAACGACCTCTTGAGGCGCACTCGGATCACCTATACCGCACTCTTTATTATTACGTACGCATTCACTGCACTTGTACAAAGGGTTGTAATTGTCACAAGACAATAGTATAACATAAGATAATTGGTTTTTTCTTTTTTTTTATAACTATCAAACGATTATATTCGTTATAATATAACATAAAAGGATCGCATGACAATGGGACCGTTACAACGAGATGATCTAATGGGGACGATGGGAATAAACAAAGACAACGCACGACAACCATAGAATAGTGTGAAGTCATTCAATAATGTATTTAGGTACAACTGTACCAAATACGAGTTTATCGGGAGAATTTATTTAACGACTCACCTATATTTGAGTAAAAGTATTCAGTTTTAGTTCAAATATTGTCATAGATGAGTAAAATTAAGAAGATACTCAATATTAAGTGAAAATGTATATTCAATAATTTCATTCAATGGATACACTCCGTACTAGGTACGAAAGGTAAGAAAAAGTGTATTTCATGTATTCTACATAGAAGGTGCTCTATTGTTATAGCAAAACCCCGACTTAAGAATGTAGAATCATGCTAACAAAATAATTTTTATTAAGACTTTGGCGAGAATATGAAACGTTTAAAGCCATTGAAATAACGAGGTTTTGTTTCATATTACACAAATTTTCAACCAAACGTAATATAACTTTATAAAATATGTTAAAATTAAAAGAAGAAAATTTACAGTAGTAAGTAACATCACGCAAAGAAACGCTTCAATTGTAATGCTCAAAAACCGTAAAATAACGTCAAAATTGTAAATGAGATTATAGGAATTAGACGGACAGTCCTCCAATGGTGGTTATTCCAACGATCATTTCTCATTGGGCTATATGATTTTTTATAACACTAAAACAAAACGTCTTAGCAAAACTTATTCATTGATTAACTTCTCTCAGGGAAGATTTAAACAATTTTAGATTATGATTTGTCAATAATCATAGGTTGGCGTTTCATTGATAATTAAAACCAGTATATTGACTAACTGCTACTAATGGTAGTTCTAAACGTGCTAGATAAGTCTAGCATAATAATGACGACAGAAATTAAAGTTCCTAATTATAAGCCTTTCAGTAATAATGTTGTAATTATTTTGAGGAATTATGATGAAACGTGATACATAAAAAAATTCCAATTGATAATAATAAGGGTCTACCCTTAATATTTGTCGTTCGCGAACGACCCATTCGAGGAAACCAGATCTCATTTATGAACGAAATGAATCGAAAAAGTGAACAGAAAACTGAAGCATATTAGAACAATATTAACAAAATGTTCTTATATGTTGCAATTATTATAAATAAATAATTACAAATTACTGCTAGTTACTTCATATGAAAGATTGTTCAAAAATAAAACATACCTAAATAGTATTTTAAATTCAAATATTAAATTTTGCGGTCGTCTTGATGCAGTAATATAAAAACCAAGAATCCAAAAGGTAACACTAAGATCCGAGATACAAAGACCCGAAAAACAAACTGACACATTCGTCATCAATGCTTTTGGCGATCAAATTGCGACTCAATTGAGCAAATTCATTCAGTAAACCGGTTCAGAGTGAGGATTCAGTTTCAGTGAATCGAATCTCGGAGAAATTGAACTGTTTTGCCCACCTCTAATTGAGGAAAACAACTACTTAGTCGACTAAAGTCCACACTAGCATTGAAATATATCCACAATATATCATAAACTGCTAGGATCGTTCTGCAGTAGAATCATATGCTGTTTCTAGTTTATTAGTTCTCATTAGTGATGGGAATGAAAAATCGAGTGGTACTCGATTCTTAAAAGTTCTCGTTGTTCTCGAATACTTGCTGAAAATACTGAAACACTTTTAGTTCTCACGACTAAATTGTTTTAATCAACTGTTCTCGATATTTGCAAGGCTATCCAGCAAATATCATACAAGATGTGAGTTCTCATATCTCAAGTGCTTAAAATATTCGAATGATTTTAAATCAGCTACTGATTTAGCATATCGATGAATCAGAAGAATAAAACAATTTCAAGTATCCTATATATTTTAATCCCCCCGCTCGTTGATCATTCGATTATTCAAGAACCATGTTATCGATTCTTAATCTTAAAAGAACTCGGTTCTACCCACTAGTTCTCATGCTATAAAAGTAAAACACCTGACAAAACCTGACATATAATCAGTATCATTTACGAGTATCTAGGCATATCCATCTGTTTCTGGTGTCTTAACTGAGGACATGAAGTGAATATACGTGTGATATAACAAATTGCGACATCTATGGATAGTCATCGGTACTCAGTGACTACGCCCTCGTCCTTGAATTGAGTAGTAGTGACCATTCATAGATGTAGCGCTGTTATGTTTCCAATACAACTTTAATGCACTTATATGTAAACGATTTTAGTTTCCTAAATGAAACAAATTGTGCCATAATAAAAAAAACGCATTTTGCATCTAGTGGAATGCGCAATGGCAGGAACCAAAGCATACAATCAGACAATGCAGTAAATGCATTCATACGTATCGTTTGGAATGGAATGCCATCACGTCCAGAGAATTACCCAGAAGTAGAGCACAAAACAAATTAACGGAGTGCGAATTTGTTAACAAAACCCCATTTGGGGCGAAATAAAAGAATGTCTCTAAATGTAAATATGCGGACCTCGTTAATGCCGGCGTCATAGACACAAACGGCTAATAGTATATTATGCCGGCCGGCTATTTGGCCGGCGTACTTGTAACAATTTTAATTACACGACCCAAACGTTCTCTGTGCCGTTTCAACAAAGCCGTATATTACGCGGCGCCTCCATATTGGGCATCCGCCGACATATGTATGTAAACGCGCGGACACGCATACTGCGATGTAATTGTCCTCACCCAGCCGAAATTGTCGGGTGCCCACCCCCGCGGACCCGCCGACCCGTCTGTTTGGAGATGCACAGCCGTCTGCTCTTTGAAATGGTGACATTGTGACGTCATATTGCACAGGGTGTATTGAAACGTAATGGAAACGATGACATGAAGATGCGCCAAGAGATAAATAACACTGCGTTACAAATTTGAAAAAAGTTAAGTTATTTATTTATTTGTACTTATCGTATAATAAGAATATATACGTATTTTTTTTTGTAACATGTACTATTTTTAGGTTCGGTTACTAACAATTATTATCTAGTAAAAAAAAAAATTAAAAACAGTATACAGTGTGTGCCATTTAAGACTCCCGCTGCCAATATCTCCGAAATAAAGAAATTTATTTTTGTTCCGGAAACTGAGGTTCGAATAGCTTGAAATTTAAAATTTTTTTATTCCTGGAACGTGGAAATGCGGTCCATCTGAAAGATCGTTAAATTTTGAGTAATTTTTTTAAAATAAAGTTTTTCCCAATATTTGCTTGTTTTCGAGACATTTCACTTCAATATGCTCTATTAACTTTGTTTAAATCCTATTTTAGTAATAGGTACCAATTTGTGCAGTATCGAGGCTTTCAATCATGTAAATTCCATCAATCTTCAGGAGTTCCGCAAGGATCAATCCTGGGACCACTGTTATTTATTATTTTTATTAATGACTTAACTGAATGCCTCGATGTCAACTATTTACTCTATGTGTACGATCTGAAGTTATTCTTGGAAGTTACATCATCTACTGACTGTACTACATTACAAGATAATCTTGACAGATTACACAATTGGTTTTCATGTATTAATCTGCCTCTGAATGTAAGTAAATGTAAATTTATGACTTACAGTCGACTCAAAACTAATCTAGATTTTGATTATAAAATTGGTGAATCTTTTTTAAATAGAGTTACGCAATTTACTGACCTTGGTGTTACTTTCGATACCAGATTATCGTTTGACGACCTAGTAACCAAATCTGCTTATAAGAATTTAGGCTTTATTTTTTTGTATACAGCATTTGTGCATTGCAAACTTGAATATGCATCGGTTGCTTTAAGTCCCATTTATAATATTCTAGACTCTAGAATATTCAATTAGAGAAAGTACAACGGAGATTTTTGAAGACTATTCATTTTATTAGTTATGGATTTTATCCTCCTCGTGGTACACCTCAAGGTTTATTGCTTTCTTGTTTTAATTTTAATAGTCCTTGTCGTAGACGAATTGTTTTCAATTATATTCCTTTTAAAATCATAAATAACACGTTAAATGTAGACTCGTTATTCTCAAGGATTTTATATCATGTTCCTAGACTTAATTCTAGATTTCACTCTGTTTTACAATTACCCACACCTCGTATTAATTTATTAACAGCATCTCCCCTATATCAAATGATTTCCAATTACCAGAAGTTGAAGATCGACTTGATATATTTTTTCATTGTATGTGTATGAATGACATAAAAAAATTATTTGTTTAGTAAATGTAATCCTAATCTTGTTTATGTTAGTTAGCTTATTTGTTTTATTTGTCTGTTATTGTTTATCCTTAAGTTCTTTGTCTGGATTTTATATTTTGATTGCTCTGTGTTATGTAGTATTTATATTTTTATATTTAATGTTAGTTTGTCTTTTTCTTTTAAAATTTAGTTAAGGTTTTCTGTTTTACCTTATCCTATAATTGGGACTTTGTCCCGTTGGATATTGTAACTTCTAAATAAATAAATAAATAAATAAATATGCAATGTATGATGTAACAACAAAATATTATTTAAATCACAATGATTCAAAATATTCTTTTAAAATATTGTTATAATGGCTTTATTCACACCACATATTCACTAACAAACAATAAATTATAAAAAAAAACGAATAATCAACATTGCTTTGTTTCTTTTCAGCCAAGGAGAATAGCATAGCATGATACGCAAAACAGTTGCGGAATCCAGGACTTACATATCTTGATACACAAAACATCCAAAATATGGGAAATACACATTATGTATTTTTTCAGATTATTTTTTACTTTTTACTTAAGAATGTCCTGCGCACGCATGGCAAAACTTGTTTGGTGAATATTTGCACTGGGGACCCTCACTTTTTTCAGTAATTATCTTGAAAAACTATACAATTACACTCACAAATAGTAAATTACATGAAATAAACATCTTTCGTCAATAAAGATAACTTTTACCGCATATCGGTAAAATAAGGATCGTTAAATAAGTTATCGGTGTGTATAAAAACAAGGCGTGATAAAAACAAAAGACGTTCACTGCCTACATACTGTAACTAATAGAAATCTATTACAGTGTGGCCCAATTAAAACAGTCCACCTGAAATATTTTCATTGCAACAGGTTTTTCCAGAAAACTCCGAAACAGGTCTATTTTGCTTTCAAGGCGGACATCTTTTGATCATAAATTCATGGATGCAGGGTCAGCCCCCTAAACAGAGTGTAAACACCTTCAAAAATCTTAAATGGCACGGGAGGTTAAGTGGCACATCATTTTAAAGGTATTTCAATTCTCTTTACAAACATGCTGAAATTGTTTTGTTCTGCCTGAAAATTAATGTAAAGGAACTGTTGGAAGTGTCGGTGAAATAAATCGAAAAAAAAACTTGAAATAGTAATAAAAAACTCACCGGATAATAAAACTGTGAAAAATGAGGTTTATCATCGATGTCTTAATAAGGTCGTGGGTTTTATTAGAATTTTACATTTAGTTTTGTTGGGATTTTACATTAATCAGAATTGTCTATGTTGTGAAATCCATCGATTTGGTTTGCACCACTGCAGAGAGAATTGAAATTGTCACTCACTATTTTCGACATAATAATAAAATGGCCCGGGTAACTGCAAGAATTTGTGGAGATCCTTGAAAACGACGATCAGATCCCAGAGAATGATGTATTTTTTCAACAGGATGGCGCTCCGCCACACTATGCAGCTGCTGTATGTAACTTTTTGAATCAACATTTTCCCGAACATTGGATTGGTATAAGGGGTTTCATTGAATGGCCCCCAAGATCGACTGATTTAACACCATTGGACTTTTTCTTATGGGGTCATTTAAAAAGTGTTACTTATAAAACGAAACCCACCTCTTTAGAAGATCTTCGCCACCGAATAGCGGTAGTATGTGATGAAATAACCTCTGAAATGCTACAAAATGTTCGGGAAAATGTTGAACAACGGTTTTATTACTGTATGGAAGTAAATGGGTCATAATTTGATTAATTAAAATTTGTTTGAAAACTTTTTTTTGATTTATTTTACCGGCAATTCCAGGTTTTTTACATTAATTTTAAGGCAGAACAAACAATTTCAGAATGTCTTTAAAGGGAATTGAAATACCTTTAAAATGATATGCCACTTAACTCCCTGTGCCATTTAAGATTCTTGAAGGGATTGCCACCCCGTTTAGGAAGATGACCCTGCATCCATGAATTTATGATCAAAAGATGTCCCCCTTGAAAGCAAAATCGACCTGTTTCGGGGTTTTCCGGAAAAACCTGTTGCATTGAAAATATTCCAGGTAGACTGATTTAATTGGGCCATCCTGTATGTAACTATGTTTTGCAGCTACCAAAATCGTGTCTAACACGAAAATAGAATCATGTACACTTTTTAATTGTTCAATACAGGTATTTTTTACTACTAAAAAAATGCATACCATAAAATCTGCTTCCTTCGAATATCTTCGGAACTATTCGGAATTTTCTAAATTGAAAAATGAATTCGTGATCAGCATTTATTTCTACACATTTTTGCTCATTCACACATTTCTGTATCTCATAAACTAAAAAAGATTGGACGATTAAAAATATGTAACCCTGTATATCTGATGAACTTTTATCGATTTTAAAAAATAAATATTAAGAGGTCAAACAGTGTATGCGACATTTTTTGCTAATTCTAAGTACTCGTAGCTTTAATGAATTAAGTCTGTAATTATAAACCTGTTACATTAACTACACTGAGAGAAACATTAGTTTGCATTAAATAATTTCTGTTTGTCCTAAACTGATCCTAGATTTGAATACTGTCTAATGTTATTTTAATAAGGACAAATTACTTTAACGAAAAATTAAAATTTGGTCTTAAGTTCATTATGGAACATCAAAACTCTGAATTAACAAAGTTATAATCTGCTATTTCCAAAATGACACTTTTCATTCATTTTCCTACTGGGGTGCACACCTTTTAATTCTCATTATTAAACTCTCGAAGAAAAAATCCTGATCACATAAAAATTGTTGTTTTCCTGATTTATTAATTTATTAGTTCCTAATTTCAACGACTGCTGCCGCATGGAACCAATTCCGTGACGATTATGCCAATTACTCTCCTGCTCGGGAGAAAATAAGAATTTAAAATTAATCAGTCTGCCACTTCACCCGAAAAAAATTTAAATTTCAAATAAAATCCGATAAAACTCCCAGATAAGATTAAAGCAAAGCTCTCCTTCAAAAGAAGTGTAGCAAAATGCTCCCGCTTTATCTGTATGTGCAGATGTCAGCAGGAGAATGTTCTCCGTACGCAATTAAACTTTTATGGCGGCATAAAAACACCCGTTCTGCGAACTACCTAGATACGGTTTGTTTTAATGATCCCCTCCCGCATACACTGTGTATACAATCAAGCCCGCATTAACTTTTTCTATTTTCGCTGTTCGATATTAGTTTCGGGACGTTCCGGTGAAAATTGCATCCAGGAGTGTTATTGGTTCTAATAAAATATAAGGTATTTTCTGAACGGGCGACAATGCTCTATCGATTCACAAAATAGCTCGCTTTGGTGATATCGTCCTAAGTTAGACGGTATGAGGTTTAGTGTCACAACTGTTTGTCTTTAAACCCAGCAGTCCTCAAACTTTTATTATGTCTTTTTATATTCGACAAATTTGAGCTCCATACATATTTGTAAGTTCATACAAGATAAACCGAGTTAATTTGTAATCTGAGGGTAGCAATGGAGTAGAGTGGAGTCAGGGGTTGCTAGCTGCCTACATTTCCATTTCAGTGTACTTACAAAGATTATCGAAGCTGAGATAATTGAAATTTTTCCGAGCGTCCCAGTTTTGAACTCGAGAATTTAGATCGGAGTAGCTGTGTGTTTGCTCCTCCCACCACTGATATTTCATTGATTTCACGCGGTCTTGAATATCTTTGAGTGACATTTTAAATGGGACGCCCGTGATTGCAAAATTTGAAAATTTATATCTGGAAAGTACTCGGAATGACAAACTTATTAGTTCAAAAACCAGCCCTTATACCCTTATAAGTTTTGTTGTAAATAAGGGTGAACTTTAACGGGCTATAACTCCGAAAATAATGGGCGGATCATCAGTTTTTTTTTTTTTTATTGTTTTTTCGGGTTCTTTTCAACCCTTTTTTTAAATTAAAAAAAATTGAAAAAACATTAAATTATTGCAATTTTGTTTATAAGCGTGAAAATTGCGAAAATGTTTAAACAATCACCACGGCTCACCTAATCGTCCGATTTGAATTTTTCAAAAAGCTTGAGAGCTTTTCTTTTTGTGGTGAAATTTTCAAGTATTCAAATGCTTTAGATTTTTAGAAATTTGATTTTGAAAATTTTTTAATTTAAACAAAAAAATGTAAACAATTATTATGTAAAAACTATCGAACCGAATTGGATGAAATTAGGTGTGATGATTCTAGGCACTAAGAAGTTTAATTGAGAAAAGTATGTAGATCTTAGGTATTATTCAAGTGCATGAAAAAAATTGCAACTTTTTAAATGATTTTTCCGATTTTTGCAACAACAATAATTATTTTTTCGAATTGCAACTAACTCTATCTTGTTCAAAATTTAGTTACAAAACTTTTTTCCTCTTCCATTTTTGTCTAAAACGAATAATTGCTAAGTTGTCAACGAGAAATTCAAGAAAAAAATAAATTTTTTTGGTATTTTTTTATACTTTTTTGCAGTAACAATTAAGCCGGCGTTTTTTTTATTTGTATAGAAAAGTTATCATTTCTGATGTTATTTAGAAGCCGTTAAAGCAAAAATCTCCGATTATATGCGTTTTATCCAACCCGAAACCAGATATCGCCTGGACTATTTCTTTCAAAATTATTTGCATGATTTTTAAAAATCTTCAATAGCTCGAAAGCCGCCCGCTAAATAACAAATGTGCAATGGGGCCTTTTGCTCTAAAATAAATGAGGTTGTTAAAAATTAAGTAAAAGCCATTAGAAAAATCAGTGGCGTAGATTTTCTGATCAAAAATCAATAGGTAATCCGCCATATCTACGCCCCTGATGGGTCTGAAATGCAATCGATTATACCGAATTATAACCTACATATTATAAATAGATATATTGACCCAAATTTAAACGATTTCCAATGAAAAATTTAAAAATTATCAATAAAAAAACAAATTTTTTAATTTTTTTTTATACCCTCTATTTAAAAAACAAAACATTTGTGGACCTACGTTTATAGGATTTTCTGTATTTTTGGATATACAGGATGTTTTCACTTTAAATTTGGAAAATGCAGGAATGTATTCTCTATCAAAAATTAGGTGTAGTTTGCTCTATAAAAATGTTTTATGAAAGCCTTTGTTTTGGAGATACAGGGCATTGAAACTTAAAAAAAAATAAACACTTTTTGACATATCTCGGCTATCCACGAGTAGATTTGATTTAAACTTGGTACACATTATGCGTATTGGGGGTTCTCATAATTGACAGAATATTAGTCCTATCGCATTAGCCATTGGCGTGCAAAGGGGGGATGCGTGGCCCCTTTTTCAAAAAAAAAGTACGCCATTGAATTTTTCGAAGAATGTAAAGTAAATTTAAATATTACCATACAAAAGCAATCTAAAAAGACTCTTGGTATTTTTCGATAATACGCAGCGTTCATGAGATTCTTGGACTATTAAGATTTCAATGCATGAAAAAAAAAAAATACAACATTGAGTTTTTCGAAGAATGAAAAGTAAATTTAAATACTACCATACAAAAGCAATCTAAAAGGTCTCTTGGTATTTTTCGATAATACGCAGCGTTCATGAGATTCTTGGACTATTAAGAATTCAATGCATGAAAAAAAAAATACGACATTGAGTTTTTCGAAGAATGTAAAGTAAATTTAAATACTACCATACAAAAGCAATCTAAAAGGTCTCTTGGTATTTTTCGATAATACGCAGCGTTCATGAGATTCTTGGACTATTAAGATTTCAATGCATGAAAAAAAAATAATTACGACATTGAGTAGAGGAAAGTAATGAAAATATTTACAGGTTCTTGACTTGCTGCGAAACAAAAAAGTTGCTATAAATTTTAATGCAGCATTTGAATTCAAAGAAAAATATCTCTTTTTCTCATTCAGCACTACCGTGCCATGTTATCATGCATTGGAATCTTGATAGTCCAAGAATCTCATGAACGCTGCGTATTATCGAAAAATACCAAGAGACCTTTTAGATTGCTTTTGTATGGTAGTATTTAAATTTACTTTTCATTCTTCGAAAAACTCAATGTCGTATTTTTTTTTGAAAATGGGGCCACGCATCCCCCCTTTGCACGCCACTGGCTAATGCGATAGGACTAATATTCTGTCAGTTATGAGAACCCCCAATACGCATAATGTGTACCAAGTTTAAATCAAATCTACTCGTGGATAGCCGAGATATGTCAAAATGTGTTTATTTTTTTTAAGCTTCAACGCCCTGTATCTCCAAAACAAAGGCTTTCATACAAAATTTTTATAGAGCAAACTACACCTAATTTTTGATAGGGAATGCATTCCTGCATTTTCCAAATTTAAAGTGAAAACACCCTGTAGAATTTGTTCTAGAATTCTCTGAGCAACATTTTGCACACTGTATACCTAACTATAATGTACTACGTTATAGTGCTCATACCAAAATAAACCACCTAATGGTTTCAAAAATAAAATAATGCAAAATCACTGGGACAATAAATGATCTATACGATATAAAAAATTTTTGTATTTGACGGAGTACCTACCCTTAAAAATTCGTTTCAATTCATATCAACAGAGAAATTAAATTTGTCTGCTTCCTTTTTCCGGACCTTACAAAATTCCCAATTAAATATGAACATAGAAACACAACTCAATAATTACTTTTTTATGACGTTAATACCGTCTCAATTATTCCAGTCCTCCTCAAACGGAACCCGGCGCGTTGATATACCGAAGTAAATGAGGTTTAAAGTAATATTAACGCTCAGTTGGATCAGATGCGATAATTACGGAGCTGGCGCGTAGCTTCCAATTATCTTCACATGTTTCGCAGGATATCAAAGTCGGCTAATTTAAAATAAACGCTCTTCGGAGGGCCGATGCTCAGTTGTTATCCATTTGAAGACGCCTTTGTAGTCGCCGTCATGTTGACAGGCTAATTAGGGCGGCGCACAAAAATTTGACGGCGGCAGGATGCGCTCCTCGCCCAGAGCGGTTCTGTTGCTGCAGGAATTTATCGGGGTGGGTATATTATTCAAATGAGAACGTCGTGGACCAGGAGGATATACCTAGTAGCAACAATTACCTCGCAATGAACTGGATGAAGGCAATAATAACTTTTCCTCGTCCGTATAATGGCGATGGGCTGTAGTAACTTTGTTGATGAAGTCTGTAACTTCTAAGCAGCTCGTGGAATTGCTTCAGGGAAAACGGATCAATTAATTTCTGGTTAATACTAAGCGATCCAGAATAATTGAAGCTGAACTTACACGTAAATGTTACCAAATACATATTAAAATTTACTTCCATTTGATCAAAATTACTTTCCGTTTTCTTAGATTTCCGACCGACTCGATTTGTCAATTCAGAGACGTATGTGCTTGCTGTTGTATTTATTTGTGTTCGCCGATTGTGTTTTTATTTGAATTTATCGTTAATCTTCTAAAGAATCAGTGTTTTTCAAGGCTAATCATCTGTTAACTGTTAGTTTTGTGGTTAGAAGGCGGTAAATTTATTGTAGAGACCTACATTCGAAGTGGTCAACGCATGAAATTGGAGGGAATTATTCCAATCCATGGTTACTTTCAACAGCACACACAGCTAACACAACACTGGAGTTCCTAAGGGAATTTTATGACGATCACATTATTAGTCGAGGCTTATGGCCTCCAAGATCTCCGAATTTAACTCCCTTAGATTATTATCTCTTTGGAACATTAAAAAATTCCATATATGTAAACCATTTACACACAGTGGATGAACTAAAGGACGCCATAATCAATAAATTAGCTAATATTACAGAAAATGATACATACCTACATAATGTACTTAACAATTTAAGAAGGCGAGTAAATCTATGTATACAGAACAAAGGACATTTTGAACATTCATTATAAATAAGTTGTGATTAAAAATATTAAGGATTTTTATTCTTCATTTCAATGTTTAAATAATTGTTAGAAATTATAAGAAATTAATTACAGAAATTATTATTACTGGTAGGGACAGAATTTTGGTCAAAATTAAAAGTACATATTCACTTTTTTAACTTTAAACCAATAAAGCAATTATCATTTTAAATGTTATACATGTTATATAAGAAATAAAGATATTTTCATAATTTACTTACAAACATATAACAAATATTTTGTCAATACAATCCGGTATCGATGAACTTATAGAAAACTATAAAATTCTGTCAAGATTCAGCTGAACGATAGAAGTTTATTCTTGACCAAGAACACATCTAACGACTGGAAAGTAAGTCACATAACCTCGTGATGTTGCTGGTGTCTAGAGGGTTTGCTTTGATAGACCTGCTTCTCCAATGACGACAGTTGGATTTGAGTCTACGATAAACCAACTCCCAACATGATGGTGGAATGGGCTCGTAAACTGTCCTTGTTCTTCCAAGATCCACCAATTAGTCAAAGAAAAAAGAAGTTATTAATTAGATAAATTGAACTGAGATGTTAAGAATATTGGTAGGTGAAAATAAAATTTATTCTAGATTAGTTGTAGCTGATGATAGAAAAATATGATCTATGTACAAATAAAAATAATATGAACAAATACAATCAAAATACTTTCGTTTGCATTTGCCTGACGGAGCTTCAGCTTGGGTTTGATTAACTGAACGTCAATTTGAGTTTTCTGTCGGTACTTCAGCCTGGTTTTGGCATTCTGAAGTTAGAGTTTCTCTGTTCGAGGTTCAGGTTAAGCTTACCTGTCCGAGTCCTAGTTTGTATTTATCTGAGCTTCAGTTTGAGTTTTCTGTCATTCCTGCCCATCACAATAATAGGACGTGATTTAGAATTATGGGGATGGGGATGGGTATGGGAAGATGGGCCTTGGATCCGTTTGAACCAAATTGAATTTTGTTTGGCTTGCGATAGATATAAAGCTAAACAAAGTAAGTCACGTAAATTTTTATTTACTGACATTACGTCAAAATAATAACATGCCGTATTTTCCAAAGCAATAAACTAATTTAAAAAACGTCAAAAGAATTTCCGAAATATTTCCGTGATTTTTAACAGACTGTATTTAGGTGAAAAATGGTCGTATCGGAAATTAAAAAAAGCATTTTGAAGCTCTAAGATTCTAGTCTTTCGGTAGAAGCTACGACTATCATGCAATTCTAAGAAATAGCGCGATAAAAAATTTTTACAAATTTTTTTTCTTTTTCTGAATCTACGGACTTGGAAAAATTTTTTTTAAGCTAAGTCATTGCATGGATCAGATAGCTGTTTATTCAGCTTCAATTTCATTTTTTTTTAAATTTTGATACGACCATTTTTCATCGAAATATTGGACTTTTAATGGAAAAGGATCCTTTTGTCTTCAATCATCGATTCTCGGCCACACATGGTCGTACAGAGAATTGAAGGGCAGTTTTGATAATTGGAATAAATTTCCTATAACACGCTGCCACAACTTTTCGGAAAAATTTTTGTTCATCATTTATAGGAATTTTGAAAAAGAGGAAAAAGGGTAATTTATGTTTTTTTTAGAAAATTGACGGCTAAATTAGAAATATTCATGAAATGACTAATGTTAAGCATGACTTTTACAGTTTGATATACCCAGAAGAACCCTGTGGAGTTTCATCTCGATCTAGCGAACCGTTGTTTCTTTATAATAACCGGAAATATTTAGCACATTTATTCTCTTAAGTATATAAACTAACACAAACAATTAAAGTCACGTTTTTTGAGCTGAAACACTTTATAATCATGATTAAAATGGAAAATAATTTTTTTTTGAGGTTTTCATCAATTTTAAACGCTATTTGTGGTTAATAACGTGAGAAAACCTCAAAAAAAATTTTTTTCCATTTTAATCATTTAAGCTGAAAAAACGTGACCCACTAATTTTTTGCATTAGTTTATATACTTAAGATAAGTAGTAAACTTTAAAAAAATTTAAATTTTTTCGCTTCCGAAAAATTTCCGCTTTGTCCTTCCGTGTCCTATCTTTAAATATTTACTGCCTTTTCGTTTTTAAAAAAAAACTTCACTTTCACTTCGCATAGAACTTCAAAACCGGAAATGTTTTTGGAGCAGGCACGGTATTATTTTTCGTTGCATTAGTATACCACTTTATTAAATATATGAGATATTCCATGGAGGAAATGACTTTTTAAATTGCTTCTAAAGCGGGACCAGAAATTACTCGCAGAACTCCATATTAAAACTTCGTACTCTGATTAAACTCATTGAATTTTCGCTGGATAATTAACAACATTTGCAAAAACGGCATCGCCGTCCAATCCACGGCTTTTTAATCCATCTTTCGTCACGAACGCTTTATATTCGTTCATTTTTTGTTTAGAACTTTATCAGCCCCCAGCAATTCACTGTCCCTAGTCTTTGTGTTTCCGAGTTAATTGCGGTTTTTCCCGTCTACTTGAACAGCCCTGAATTAAAATATATTATTTCGGTTTTTCATAAATTTTCGGTAAGCTGTTAGGCTTTAAAAGAACCCTTAATTACTCCGTTTATATTTAACTTGCATTTGCGAAATACCAGCTTTCCAAATTTAAAATTTCCGTGCGTGCCTGGTTATGAACTTTAAGATAAAGAGTATTTTATAAAAAAATATGGACCATTTTGTGAAGTCGCAAAATGTAGCACCGGAAAATGTCATCTAAAGCAAAAAATTTCCTAAAAACACGGTAGTCTCCGAAACAATTTTAAATTAATTAAGCAGTGAAATGAATGAAAAACATTTTCAGATGCTGCTAAAATACTCCCTCAATTGCATACTGGAAAATAATATTTGCTATCTGTAAACCTAAATTTATTAATTCATTTTCATTTCATATTTTACTAAATTTTATAAACTGCCATATATTTTTCGTAGAATTTGCTTATAGTCAGCTATATTTGACATTCCACAATGTTTAATTATAACACTATAGAACTGCTATCAATGCAATCTAGTAATATATTAGGAAATTGTAAAGGAGAAACACTGGTAAATAATATGAAATTCTTTTGAATATTGCAAACATACAATGGTTAGATTTTCTCACCTGTTCACAAGTGTAAATAGAATTACGACAAAATAAACAAAACAAAAGTGAGAAGCTTCTATCAATGCCACAACTACTGAACTGTTTTAGATCAAAATATGAAATAATACATTTTAATTTTTATTAGTTAGTAGTTATCAGTTTTGTTTATCGTCCTTCTGTATTAAGATCGTGTCATATTAGGAACTTAATAATTTAAAACGATTATACGGAATTATTTGTGTTTATACGCGGTTTTTCAAATACTGATTTCTTAAAATAATTGTACTTACTAAAACGAACACCTAGTATAAACTATTTAGTAAGTTCAATTAAGCTATTATTAACATGATCACTAAGTTTTAACCAATTTAATATTTTTAATCTGCAAAATAAGATTTTGTACCATAAGTTAGTAGATAATATTAGTGTTCTTGCTACTATGTTATATGTAATCATACCTACATATTTACTTTTTTTCCAATTGTTTCCAGTGTCGTTGAGATATAAACCTACAAAGTGAATGTCATACCTTAAATATAATTCCTATAATGCTAATACAATACATTATGGGCATCTACTACCAAAGAGTGACCTACTAATCTGTAGATTGTATGAAAATAAGAAGTTTTTCGTTTATATGAAGATACTGAATATATTATTTCAGTTAAAAATGATTAGTTTCATTTACACCTTTTTCGCTAAATAATTTGCAAGGACTATACAGAGTGGTCCTAAAGTGCCAGATGGGCAGGATATCTGGGAATATTCAAGGGGTATGGTAAAAGTAAAACACTAGAATTTTTCCCTAGCTATCTGATGCTGACCTTGAATTTGACCTGGACCATGACCTTCATGGTCATATCAAGGAGAATTTTTTTAAATGGGACCCCATAATTTTTACCCCGGAAATGGATAGGAAAAAATTTTACGTTCGAATATAACCTTGAAATTACCACAAAGGGCAAGATCAAGGTCAAATGTTGAGCACAATAGTTCTAGGATTCTTGAGGATTAAATCGTTGACATTGGATTCAATCCCGTCCTGACCTCAAATTCCTTATCTTGCGGTCATTACTACTACTATTGACCACCCAATACCGTCTGTTACCGTCGGTGACCACTGTTGATCTTCAATCACCGCCTTTTACGTTTGGGGACCACTAATGACCAACAGTGACCAATCCATGCCATCGGTGACCACTATTGACTAACCGAGAATATATGTTACCTTCGGTGATCACTATTGACCAACAATGACCTTCCACTATCTTTGATATTTGACCTTGATCTCGGCCTTCATTTCAAAGTCATATCCGGACGTAAAATTTGCCGCTCTTTCCATTTCCGGGGTAAAAATTATGGGGTCCCATTTAAAAAAAATGTTACCTTCGCTGATCACTATTGACCAACAATGACCTTCCACTATCTTTGATATTTGACCTTGATCTCGGCCTTCATTTCAAGGTCATATCCGAACGTAAATTTTGCCGGTCTTTCCATTTCCGGGGTAAAAATTATGTGGTCCCATTTAAAAAAAAATTCCGTGACCTTGATATGAATGTGAAAGTCATGGTCCAGGTCAAATTCAAGGTCACCATCGCATAGCCAGGGGAAAATCCTACACCTAGTGCTTTACCGTACCCCTTGAATATTCCCAGATATCCTGCCATTACGGTACTTTTGGACCACCCTGAACATAGAATATGTCCAATAAATATCCAGATGACTTCCGTATGGGACCCTACATAGTGTGGAGTTCCTATTTACATGTGATCCACCTTTATGAAGATAATTTTTATTGATGTCTTGGCCAGCACCTCAGCTCACCTTAATTACCTCGAATTCATTTTAGGTTATGGAACATAGAATAGAAAAGCTTTAACTTTTTACGAATGTTTTGTGCTTCGAAACGTTAAGAACTCGTGTTACGAATATTTCGGATGAGAGGACATCGCCGTCGTGAGGAGCTTATATTCTCAACGATATCAATCCATTTACATCCAGAATATAGTGCGAATAGGATTCGCCTTACGTACACCGCTTGCATAAATTAAAATATAAAGTGGCATACTCGTCGGAGTTGCCGAGACGCGAACAGCCACCGCCACTATCACGTAAAAGTATGAATATAAATACATCGCTGAATATTCTCTTATAAAATGCCAGTGCAGGGAATGGTAAATGCAATGTGGAGTGTTCCCGTGCCGTCGAATGAAAATCCGGAATGCTTTAGAACAGATGTCTGTCTGATGCGAATTGGCCTTCTGGAAAAGCCACCTCCAGTTGTCGCGCTAATCCGCAATGAATGCGGGGGCTTACTCAGTGGCGCGCGCTGGCGGGGGGTTTGAATAGCGCGGGCGTTATGATGGGATTAAACTAAGTGGTCAGAGACAATGATGGCTTCGCATGGTATGCTGCGATGGATGTTATTACGTGGCGTATTAAAAAATTTTGTAACAGAAGGGTTTAAACTCAGAATCACGCGATCGAATAGCTTGAAGATCAAATGAACTTTTTAAGTTGATAAAGAATACATATAAGGTGTTATATAGATATGTTCAAGTTTTGGAAACATAAATTAGTAAATCGTGATAGGTCTACCTATATCTGACTCTCAGGGTGAAACAACATTTTTAAGTATTACTTTAAAATTGTCTCTAATCTACATACATACAGGGTTGGGCAAATGTGTCGGAACACCGGTGTACAGGGTATTTTTGTAGTATTTTTATTCTTTTTCGTAAGGCAGATTTTCACCGATTACAATGATATAGGGGTTTGATGAGTCTGGGATTTATTGTTTTTTTTTTAAATTAGAAGCTGTAGATTACTCTAGCTCCCACACTCGGCCGCGAAAAGAGGCGTACGGTATTATCAAAGGCTTACCTCGCGAGCCGCGCAGCGGCCCGACGAGAAGCCCGAAGGGCCCCTCGGTCCTTCCTTTATCCCAACGTCGTATTTTGAAGGCGATCTGTTAGCGCCTTCTATGTGAAATTTCCACTTTAAAAAGAGTCCTCGCCGAAAATTGACTTTTCTCGGTGGGAGGGTACCCGAAGTACATCCGATATTTAAACAGAGATGAAGACAAACGTCAGTGAAGACGTCAAAATAAATTTTGTCATTTGACGTGTTTTCCTGGCCGATCGGGCCACGGTGAGTGGCCGTTAGGCACCGGTTCCGAACTTTTAGACACGCAACTTTGGCGATAGAGCTTGATTTGAAAATTTTCAATTTTCTGTTTACATTAGTAGAGAACCAAAGTTTCAAATAGACCATACAGGGTTCACCCAGCGTTAGATTGCCGAAGCTCATTTTGTAAACTCACGACTGCGAAGCGAAAGGTCTGGGGTTCGAATCGTCAGCGGGTCGCATTTTTTATTATTATTTTTTTTTTGGAAAATGTTATATATTATTTACCAACCCACAGAGAACGCTCCACGAGGCGGTGCTCCAGCCGTGCGCAGCGCGGCCCAAGGACCGAAGGCGCGAGAGAAAGGTCAAGTCCGCGCCAGCGGACTTGCCTACCTTTCTAGTTGTTTTTTAAATGTTGAATAAAACAATACAATAAAGAGCTGTTAACATTATTTGTTACGGCTACCTGAAAAAGTAATCGGGTTTGCCTAAATGAAATCAAATCATCTATTCCTGTCAGATGCAGTCAATAGTAACAGATAGTTATTAGGTATTTATTAAAATTGCTGTTCAAATTTCAAAGTTATGGGTAAACTAAGTGAACGTGAAAGAATTTCGTTGTTGATGATGGTTGATTTTGGAGACAGGAAGAGAACTCTGCAAGATGCATGCAATATTTTTAATGCAACTTCCCTGAAAAATTCCTATATTTCGAATCAACAAATTCAAGGATTGTGAAAAAGTTTCATGTAACGGGAAGTGTTAAAAGTTTTACAAAACCCTGCGTACATAAATCATCTACAAATGAAGATAAGCCACTAGATGTTCTTCTCAATCTACAAGAAGAACCAAAAACTTGTGCCTCAAGTAGCCTTATATCACGATATTAGCGAGAGATCTATAAGGAGGATATTGTCCAAAAAATAAATTTCATCGGTATAAGTACATTTAGTACAAGAATTAAATGAGAATGACCCTGATAGAAGGGTGCAATTTTGTGAGGAAATGGTGAACAACAATGAGAATAATAAAAACTATGTCAATGATGGATGGGCATAATCAGAGGACACACCATCCGCCCATTCTTACAGAAAATTTGAACTCTAATAATTATTTACAACGTTTGCGTTTTGTTTATTTCCAACCAAGCAAATTCTGAACTACTATCAAATGACATTTAGTACCAACAAGATGGAGCTCCGCCTCATTATGGAGTTGAGTGCGTCGGTACTTAAGTAATGTATTTCCACGGAGGATAGGGCGAAGAGGATATATATTGAATGGTCACCGCAATCGCCAGATTTAAGTCCTTTAGACTATTTCCTTTGGGGTTATTTAAAATATGTTGTCTATAAGACCAAACCTCAGTCGTTAGAAGGGTTGGAAGATCTAATTAGGATGATCGTTAAAAAATATCACAGTATGCTATTCAAAATAGCCTTCGTTGATCGCTTTAGGCTGCCAAAGGTTACATCTTCAACATTTATTATGAATCTTTCTTTAATATGCAAGTGCTCCATATTTTGTAATAATAAATTTCATTTTCATTAATTTTACGCTTTATTTTATTGTTTTATTCAACATTTAAAAAACAATAAATCGCAGGCCAACCCTGTATAATATACATCAAACACAAATTGCCTTTATATGGATTACGTGTCTAGTAAAATTTAAATATATTATGGAGCACGCGTAAAACAAAAAAAATAAATTTGTATCAATAAATCAATTTTGCAGCTTACTGTAAACAATATAATTTTTCACTCGTAATACCACATAAAGAAATATTTATTTTTCACGAAATAATTTTAAACGTACGTCACTGAAGACTACCATCGACTTCCTCTTTTCAGGATATCACGATTTCCAACTTTAATCTTGTGTGTGCCAAATAATTCTAGTTCTGCGGCAGCGACTGAAAGATTAACATAAATTAACCACACTCTGTTGCCTATATCTAAGTAATTCGCGAAGGTTGTGCTTACATCTGGTGGTTCTGCTAACTTTTTGTCCAAACTGGAGTGGTTTAATGTAATTTGAGTTAGTTTTAGAGCTTTCTTACATGTTTACATGTGTATGTATTCACATATACGTAACTGTAGTTTTATTTTTCAAACTGTTTAACCTCTGATCAGATTATTGGCCTATTAACTAACCCTTTAAACAAAAAAAGTTATTTAAGAACACTCATAAAAGTTAAAAGGAATAAAGTGATTTTCTCTTTTGTTTTCCAAATATAGGGCATCAAAGATTACTTTTTAATTAATAATATTGTAACTACTCTGCGAGTTACAATCCCGTTCAGCAATATCTAGTAAATGACTAAAATCAATCGTCAGCAGAGTAGTTGTTTCCGACATTAGTCAAAAAGTTTGTTTGGCCTAGTATGACACTAGTTACGCTTTCTTAGTGCCTATGAATTAGTAAGGCAGAGAGACCAGTGGATACAAAACAATGTTTTATGTCAATAGGCAGGCACTGAATAGTAGGTACTGACAATTCAAATATTATATACCTACTTTGTACGGTCAAAAATAACTTTTGAATAAGAAATTTTGGTTATATCATATTTAAAAAACTATACAGGGTGTAACTTTAAGTGGGGGTCAGGTTTTTAGGCGTGTTCCCCTAAATACGAATGTGAAATTATTATTATTTTTTAATTNGCATCAAAGATTACTTTTTATTAATAATATTGTAACTACTCTGCGAGTTACAATCCCGTTCAGCAATATCTAGTAAATGACTAAAATCTTTCGTCAGCAGAGTAGTTGTTTCCGACATTAGTCAAAAAGTTTGTTTGGCCTAGTATGACACTAGTTACGCTTTCTTAGTGCCTATGAATTAGTAAGGCAGAGAGACCAGTGGATACAAAACAATGTTTTATGTCAATAGGCAGGCACTGAATAGTAGGTACTGACAATTCAAATATTATATACCTACTTTGTACGGTCAAAAATAACTTTTGAATAGGAAATTTTGGTTATATCATATTTAAAAAACTATACAGGGTGTAACTTTAAGTGGGGGTCAGTTTTTAGGCGTGTTCCCCTAAATACAAATGTGAAATTATTATTATTTTTTAATTAAATAAATAGTCGATTTCAAATTAGTTTTTCAATACAACTAGAATGGAAATGATAATAGTAAAACAGATTGCTTTTTTATGGCTCAGCGAAGCGTCATTTTAAAGTCACGATATTTTTTTATATTAAAGTGAACGAGCGAGCAGCCGAACATTAAAAAACATTATATTTCTTAAAAAATTTACTTCATTTATTAAATACTAACTAATATTAGTACGCAGATACGTCACTAATTGTAAATAAAACTAATTTATGTTTTAAAATAATTATTTTTGCCTTTTTAAAAAACATACGAATTACAAAATAAATAAAAAATATTAATCTACATGATATGAAATATTTTTTAAAATCGTTTCTTCAAATTTTTACAAACAATTATGTGTTACTATTTTAGTAACACATAATTGTTCAATAATTTTTGAATGTCACTGTCATTAGACTCTGATATTGGCCTAATTCAACTGAATTATACTACTGCCACTACGTAAAGTAGAAAGGGGCCCATTTAGGAAAGTTAAAACAGTATTCTAAACAAAATACGGTACGTTTCTACTATTTTTTCTTATTCAACCCTTTCAGCAGCCAAGTTAAATAACTTGAAAATAGACAAAACAGCAAAAAAAAATTAAATTGTGAACAGTTTAAATTTAAGCAGAATCCAATCCTATTTCGAGCGCTTACGATAGGCAACGGAGGTTCATTTAAAATTTCACACAGCATTCTCTGAAGAACCGCTCCTACCAGTTGACTTCACACCTGGTATGATATGATGGGATGGTAAACGGCTGAAGAATGAACTGCCGTTTTATTTCGGCTTAACAAAAATGGCTGAATGGCTTCATTCTCTTACATTTTTATTGTACTTTGTGAAATGTGTATTGTTAAATGTATAACCTTAAAAATAAATAAAGGTCATTATTTCAGTGTTGCAAGAAGAAGATATCAGGTGGGTTATCGCGAATAAGGAAATATTTGTAACACTGGTTCAATATTTAAAAGATTACGAGGGTTTTGAACTTCAATACGTTAATAGTTAAAAGCTTATAGTCAGAAATTGCTGTGGAAGAGGATTCTGGTTTCAGCACTCGAGGATTAGCCATAGGATTTCAAGTATGTCATATGCTGTAATAAATAATCAGGTGAGCAAACAGATTTTTTGCTTGTTTTTTGTATTTCATTTATTATTATTTATTTATTACTATTTTTTACAAATTTATCAATCAATATTTGGAAATTAAAACGAACTTATTTAAAATGGTAAATGTAAGATATGTAGTATTACTATACCAAAGTAGATATTTATTAAACACCAAGTGCTGCAGTAAATTTTTCCATTAATTTTTCTAATCCATTTAACTAATTTATTTTTTATTTTCAATTGTCTTAAAAACGTCATTGTTCATTTGCTGGAATTCTCCAAGGACTGCATTAAACTACTATACGGCATATTTTACGCGAAATGCGCCTTAACTTTTATTGTTTTGCGAGTAACGCTTCCGGATACTGGAGTTCCTGTAGCAGAAACAGGAAGGAGAATTTACTGTTAACGTCAGAAATCGTACATTACGAGATCTGGTTGCATAAATCCTTTACAAGGCATGATTTTCAGGCTGAATTCCTCTTTGCTCTGCGCATAATAAATTTACAACTGAAAATTCCATCCTCGAATTACACTCGTAGTGTGGGGTGCTGAAAAATATTGTTAAAGTAAATTATTAATAGCTCTCGAGAGGTGCGATATATGTGATGCTGAATTTTAAAAGTAAATAAGTAGGTATGTCTGCGGTGAAGTAGAAATTTTGCTAGAAAAATTTAAGATAGCTCATCACACAACGCCGCATGTGCTGGCTTCTAACTTATAATAAAAATACCTATCAAGAACTCAATTTGTACAGTGAAATGTTAGCGTATTTGTTAAGGTGTTGAATTAATTAATAACAATAATTTTGCGCAGAACCAACAGCAAACAATTCAATTCGGTTAGAAACATCTTATTCTGCCTGTTCTGAACAGTTTACATATTGACCTTTAAATTTTCGAAAAATGAATCCCTTTTTGTAATCAAAACTTGATGTTTCTCTTTTAATTAGGTTTCATAATTTAATTATTTTTTGTCTATTTGTTTGTTTTTCTATTAAATTATTCTTATTCCAACTTGTTTTCCTGATTGTCAATGTCAAGTTTGACTTTTAAATTCATAGTCAACTTCTTAATTTTCGATGATTTTAAATAACAGCTACAATACGTATTATTATTTGAGATTTTATTACACGATTGTCTTTACTGTAACATTTTTAATTTGGTCCTCCTGCCCAGCAAATTTCAAAATGGGTCGCCGATTCCATGGATAATAACTTGCAAACTGATGTTATACAGGGTGGTGGTCCCGAGGTGGGTCAAAATTCATGGATATATTGCGATTTAGCAGGTACCCACAGGTATTATTAATTTAGCGGTAAAGTTTCTTAAGTAGGATTTGGACGAAAATCAAATAATTGACGTTTTACACTTTTCTTATTGCTGTCATTTGTATGCTAATTTCTATTAAGTATTATTCGTATCTAATTAAAATTACGTCTTAGCTTACAATTTAAATTGTGTACATAAATGTGAGATAGAATGTCAAGACTTTCGTTTTTGGAGTTACATGGAATCAGTTGTTTATGGAGAAACTATAAACACCTCAAAAGAACTTTAGCAGCAGGTTTTAAATGCTGTAGTCATTTCTCGTTAAGGATTTATACTTTAAAATAAGACAATCCTTTAATAAACGCGTTGATAAATATATTGAAGTTAGAGGTGGACATTTTGAACAATTATTATCAAAAAGACATATTTTTTACTAATATTACTGTTCATTACAATTTTTAATTTTAAATAAACCCTTATTTTTGACATTTCTAAATTAATCATTATTTCAACTATTAGCATTGGAAGTTTCAAAACCAAATATCTCGGAAGCGGTGCGAGACAACTACTTTCATAAAGTATACCTTTTTTGTGTAGAAAAAGTTGAAAAATAAGAATTTGATACCAAAGATGAGATGCCTTAAAGTATAAAAAAGTTGTGTTTTCAACACATTCAATCTACGGCAGCTGGCGCCCTCTGCGGACTATAACCAAAATGTGAACAAATTTCAAATCCTCTACCCAAGGAACCCCAAACCCCAAAATTTTGTGTAGATATTTGCATTTATTAAGAAATAAATGGAAATAAACTAAAATAATATTTTACATTTAACACCCTCTATCTCGTTAACTATCAACTTTTGGACTAAGGTAAGGTCGGCTAAATCGCAATATTTTTGCTTCAGGAATGTTGGCCCATTACCTCGGGACCACCCTGTATATACAGATTTCAGTAAGGCCTTTGATAAGCTTGAGCATGGTATATTACTTCAAAGTTGGACGCATTTGGAGTATCTCATCGTCATTACTAAATTTGCTTAAATCATATGTATCTTCGCAATATGCCGCAATACGTGGTTTATAATCGATTTAAATCAGTTCTTAGCCCCGTCAGGTGTGCCTCAGAGGTCGATACTCGAACCCTTGCTTTTCGCTATTTTCATTAATGATCTTGTTGATGTCCTAGATGTAGATTCTCTTCTTTATGCAGACGATCTAAAGGTATTTAAATCTATACGTATACTTTTGACGACTACATTCAGTTTCACAATCTTGACAAGGTTAGAGGTTGATGTGATATAAATAAATTAATGTTGAATATAAGCAAATGTAATGTTATGTATTTTTCAAACAAATTAACTTGTGTAATGTGTGATTATAGTATTAATAATATTATGCTGTCGCCCCCAAGAGTCTTACGTGACCTTGGTGTTTTATTTGACGAAAAACCGTTTTTCGGTGATCATATTGATGCTGTCGTCTCTGCTAATACAGCAGACGGTTTTATTGTCCATAATTGTCGTGATTTTCCAAATATCAAAACACTTAAACTTCTTTATTTCAGTTTCGTTAAGTCAAAACTTGAATATGCCTCTCTTGTGTGGTCACCCTACTGTGCTGTTCACATTAATAAAAAAATGGAATCAGTTCAGCGTATATTTTTAAAGAATTTGAGCTTTAAATTTGACCTCCCATTGGACGTCCACACGATGAACTTTTAAAATCTCATTGTGTTGCTTCTCTTGAAACTAGATGCAAATACTGCTGCATGATTCAATAGATCATCGGGAGTTTTTGTCCAAATTATGCTTTGCTGTCCCTAGACATAGTTTTAGAAGAAATACAACGTTTTATCTATAGGTCGTCCGTACTGAAATTCTTAAATATCCTCCTCATTTTTTAATCTGTAAAATTGTCAATGATATAGATATTTTTAATTGCAGCCTTACTGACTTAAAACCTTTTTACCTAAAATGATTACTTTCTAGTTGTTAGTTTCTATATTTTCTATTGTTGTATATTTCTTATATTTTAGCTTTTGTTTTTATATACTATAGATACTGTACTGAGTTCTACTGTTCTATAATTGGGTCTCTTGTACTTGTTGAACAGTGTAACGTAAATAAATGTAAATAAATAAATAATGTAGTTATTCGCGTTTTTTGTTGAAATCGACAAAATTTTTTGAAAACTAACAAGAGTAAGAAAAATTTTAGAATTAAATTGCTCATAAAATAAAGTAAAGATTTTATAAGTCCACTAACCTCCTGTCAAGGCCTATAACTTTTTAGAAGTGTAGCTTAGTATCAAGGTAAGTTGCATTAAATCACCATATTTTGTCTTCCCCTTCATGCTCCTGGATGTGTGTCCGTTCTTATGCGTATATCAAAACAAGCTATTAAAATATTCAAAGATCTGTTGCTTCCAAAATTCTGTAATGACGAATTTTGTATAAAAAATAATAGCGAGATTTAACTTCAATTTTGAATTTATTGTGCTACATCACGAACCCTCCCCCGCCAAATTTATTTTTGGTCGGCCTGTTGTGGCATTCAGATTCCGCGAAAGTGCCTTTTTATTTAAATAAGTAATGATCATTGCCGAGTTGGCGGTTTTTTCCGTAATTCCAGCCCTATTGTAGCCATAAAAGTTCAGATGCAATATAATTGTCTGATGAATTGCGCTCCTAAAAGTGTAATTTGAAACGCGGGTACTAACGGACAAAACAGGAGGATATTTAAATATGGATTCCCTTTATAAATAACCAATGGGTTAGGTCTCTATGGGTGCCGCCTCTCATTGGGTGGATTTGGTCTTTATTACATGACCCCCTTGCTGGGTTTTTGTATACCTTTTCGCGCCATGTTATTTGTGTTAAGTAGAGCGGTACCTTCTAGTGGAGCAATATCAGCTACCTAAGAACAACAAGAAATTATGCTTAAACAGATCTACCACTGTAAAATTTTGGAAGTCTTAAAAAAATTTGCTAATAAAACTGTTTTATATAAGTAAGACAATTTACTCTTATTTTCCAATTTTCTGGAAATAGAAAAACGTGAGCTACTGAGTATACTCCGGCAAACTTTATTAAAATAATCCAGTAAAGTTTTTTAAATTGACGTTTTAATTGCTAGTATTTTCTAATTTGCCATTTTATTTCCTTTTTGTCAGTTTTTATATTAAAGTTCATTGTTCCTCATTTTACAGAAAGGTAATATCGCCCAGCGTGATCAATTTTTTATTTTTTCATATTAAGATTAATGTTTTATTGGTCATCTTGATTTTCTTCAATTTCTTTCGTCGGTTTTCATATTAGGATTAGTAATATATTAATTAAGATTAATTAATTAAATTAGCAGAAACGTAATATTGACCACTGGGATCAATTTTACGCCAAAAAATATCTGTTAAACTGTCTTATAGAGAAATTAAAAAATAATTGATGCACAATAATTGCAATTCTGACATGAAGACTTTTAACTTTTGTTATTTTTAATTTGTCATTTTATTTCTTTTTTATTAGTTGTCATATTGATATTACTGTTTTTACTAGTCATCGTGATTTTCTTCAATTTCTTTAGATTTCTTTTTTACATAAAAGTAGTATCGACCAGTGTGATCTATTTTACCACATGGTAAGAATCTTATAACCAAAATATAATCTGGTAAATAATTGCCTATATAGAAATAAAATTGATGCGGTATTATTATTAATTAAATTACTTATATGAGACTTAATTTTGTTTATTATTTAATTTGCCATTTCGTTTCCTTTTTGTTAGTTTTCATATTAAGTTTAATGCTATTATTGGTCGTCCTAATTTTCTTCATTTTCATTTGCCTTATTTTTTATAGAATGATAATGTCGACCACATTGATCAGTTTTACCTCAAGGCAAGGATTATGTAACAAATTGTCTGTAAAACAATTACAACTTATACAGGGTATCCCAGAATATATGGGCAATCTCTTGGATTTATACAACGGTCGTTGAAATAACATGACAAGTTCTTATAAAGATTTTCCTTCGCGCAGATACAAGTTCCTAGAGGACGCCCCTGAAAATCATTTTTTTTAATAAATATTAAAATACTTTGTGCAGTTTAATTATTTTTAGGAAAAACAAATGTAAATAAAAGTGGCATTTTTCTAGATAGGCACAACAAGAATGCAAATTTTATCGGTTTATTTCTCTTTACGGATGTAATAAAAATCATATTAAACAAAAATAGTTTTTTTTTCGATAACAGTTCATTTTGTCGATATCAACCAAGAGTGACTTTTTTAGTTAAGGTTCTAGTTATCTAAAAATATTATTTTTATGTCTTTATCGTAAAGCGTGTAAAAAAATGACACTATTGTGTTCCTGGCAAACTAAATAAACCAAATTGTTTTATGGGTTAATTTTTAAGGAGTTTTATCTATTGCCCATCCTATTAAAAAAGAATTAAAATTTTTAAAAGTTATTTAAAACAAAATCGTTTTTCAGGGGCGTCCTTTGGGGGCGTGTATTCCTGTGGGGAGCCCTCTAACCAACATTTTTATAGGGGCTTGTTATGTTATTTTAATGTCCCTGTATAAATCCAAGAGACTGTCCGTATATTCTGGGACACCCTGTATAGAAATACCATAAATTCAATGATGAGCAATAACTGCAATTAAATTCTACAAATGGAGGCTTTATAATTCTGTTATGTTTTAATATGTTTCTTTTTTAAATTTTCATATTAAGAATAATGTTTTTTATTTGATATATTTTCCATTATATAGCAACTGCCAGCGTGATCATGTGATCAATTTTATACCAAGGTATGGGTCTTGCCAAGAAAAAATTATCTGTTACACAACTACTTACAGAAATAAATACAATCTATTGATGCACAATGTAGGTATATCAAAAGTACTATTATGACAATTAAAAATATAAACGTTATTAATAAGAACCAAAAAACACAAGTCACTGCCTTATCAACAACTGTGGATTTCTTACAGCAAATTGCATTAAAAAATGTACTGTAATATAAAGTGATATATTGAAAAGACAAACTACATAAGACATTGTTGTATCCATATTGTTTTTTAATATTTGAATGATGTCGACATTACCCCACGGTCGATATATTCCCCTAAGCTCCCCTACACGCATGCATAATAAAACAGTTTTTATTGATACTGAATATGTATGTGTCTACCTGTGTTTGTTTCAGATATTAAAATATTTATGGAAAATAAATTTGTTAAAAAGGATGCAATATTTTTTGTTTATCTCAACTCGTGTTTTATTAAAATAGACTAAAACCGAGTGAACAATGCAATTTTATTTGTTTTGAATTATTGATAGTAATTTTGGGATCATTCAACCCGAAATATTTTGGAAACATTGATTATTATTGTAGTATGATCTATTATTTGGTTGACAGGTTGTACTTATTAGTGACTAGTTACTTAAAATTAATATTTTTCACTTTAGTACATACCTACTTACCTAATTATTTAATACAATAATAGTATAACCACAGCCAATATAGCTTAACGCTTGCTGTATTGTCTGTGGTATAACTGTGAACGCTTCATATTTTATTTATCCAAAATTTGACCTCGTTAAATCACAGCAACCTATATAAGCTGTGGCTAAATTAAAAAAAATATCTACATAAAATATTCTTGAATATGTTCTGTATTTTTTCTTGTAGTAATCGTAAGTATGAACAAAATTATGATTTTCGGGCTTATCCAAACCGATACTGAGAAAATGATGCATTTCTTTACCTTATGACTATGCAACCAAACCAACAGCTCAAGCTTTGGCTCTTCGTTAACGGATGACGCCAGTATATATTTCAGTGTACAGAATCCTACAATCTTATACAGAGTAAAATGTTGGAGTAATCGTTAGTAGATGTCGCGAAGTATTACTGACCCTATATTTATTTTTGCAATTTATAAAAAGATGGTACAAAATAAAATGAAAGATAATATTCTTAATGCAAATCGAAAATTGCCTGAAGTGAGGCTTTTAGTAGTCTTTAGTAGCTGATTATTCTACAAAAATAAAGGTCCCTTAAGCATCCAATTTTTACGGGAGAGGAAAACTCCGTAGAGCACTTATAGTTAATTTTCAGTGGGACAAAATGGCCCAAAAAATCCTTAACTACGCGAAGAAGACAAAGTAGTAATATAATACAGTGAAATTTAAATAATTGGTGTCCAATGAAATTTTATATTTAGTTAAATAATCAGGTAGACTTAGCAAATATATTTAAAAAAGTACTGTTTATGCAATAGATTCCTGTGACTTTTATTACAAATAAAAATTATGTTTCTAGTCATTAAACTATTATTTATTTATTTATTTACTTATTCATTTATTTTACGATAAAATATCCGGCAAACAAACACCAATTAGACTATAAGTTTAAAATAAAAAACTCACTTGAAAATCAGCACAGGTAAAGCCAACGTTATGATTGTGATGTTAAACACACAATAAAAAGATGAAACACATGTAATAATAATTACAAATATAAAATAAAATAAAAGAATAGGGCATATAAGAGGCCACTGAAAGTCTTGTCTATTATCTCAGTAGCTGTATTTTTTTAATCAATTTTAACTGAGAGTAACTAAGATACTTACTTTATCTTACAAAAGTATTTGTTCTTTTTACATTAATAAGTTTGCTTAAAACTGAGAATAACTAAGAATTTTAGAAACCCCTTTTCCACAACTAAGCTAGCTTCTTAAAATGCTTACAACTAACCTGAAACAAAGGCATATTCAGAAGAGCATAAGACAATGATTTTTTTTTAATTTCTAACCTATCTTTACAAAGAAAATAAGTCCCATCTATAATAAGTATAATATATGAATGTTACTTCTACGAAATGTATTCTTTTTAGAGTCTTCTTTACTTCAGTTCATCTTAGCTAACTTAGTCCTAGTTAGTCTCAGAAGTAAGAATATTATTTAGTAAGAAGAATATAACTAGTGTTAATATTTGATGTAAAGGCAACCAATATATTGTTATGGGCTTTTGGTATAAGAAATAAACTATTAAGTATACTGTTAAATCTCAAAATTTAAGCAATATAGTAAAGGATCCGATTAAACAAAGTGATACATTTGGAGCCTTGAAAAAAGACTTTGTAGCTGACAACGGTTGTAACATACTTTTCTTCTAGCGGGATGACACCATTTCATATAAACACTGCTGCTTGAAAAAGCCTCTTATGCATCTATTCCAATGCACAGACTTGAATTTCATAGACTTGAATTTTATAGACTTGAATTTCATAGACTGGACTCCATATGACAGGAGCATAGCAGTTTAGATGTAATGAACATAATAATACAATTAATAAGGTCCACATGTTGCGTAAACCTAAATTGAGGTAGATGATAAAAAAATCTAGCTCTTTAATGAAATTAAGCCTTTCTAGGATCACTATCAAGTATGCAATGAATTACAAGTGGATGTAGAAAATGACTAATGGTCATTACTTTACATTTTGCTGCATTTACAAGCAATCGGTTATCAACACACCAATTACTGATATCAGGAAACTATTTGACTTGTTCATCCAATTTTACAATACTGCAATTTTACATCATCTGCAAGTAGAAGGTATCGAAATTTTAGGGTCTGGATAAAATTATAAATAAAAGAGGACCTAATATCGATCCTTGGGGCACCAGTCGTCTAAGCGAAAGTGTTCGATTTAAAACTCTGATATCGAACAGAGCTAAACTAATAATGATCAGAGATCAGAGAGATAAGACTGTAACAATTGGCTTCAAGGCGAGGGCAAAAGCATGCGAGGGAACTCATGGCGTGTCCTTTGAAGAAAAGAGTTGTTGAGCCTGAATAAAATTCGACTCGGGAAAGTGACGGGACTTATATCTGGACACTGTCACTTTAGGGAACATCTATACAAGCTAAAGCATGTAGGCATTCCGGTCTGCCGAAGAGAAATGTCGGCAAGGAAGCTTTTGGAGTTTGCTGAATAGAACTGATTTGCTGGATTAGAACCAACCACTAGTAGAAGAAAGAGAGAGAATAAACAATTGGAGTAAGTTTGCAAATAATACAAAGTCGTTAAGCTTCTGCGACAATAAAACATGGTCAGTTTTGCCAAATGCTTTAGAAAAGTTAATATAGGTAACAGCTACCTCACTTCCTTCATAAGAACAACAAAAATTAATTTGGTCTTGCCCGAAAGATTCCAAATCGTTGATCGTCCCTTTATAAAGCTTTATGCAGAAATAATCATATTGGAAACCAGATCTATAATATAGGAATTCAGGATTATTAAATGATTTAGAATGGAAATGGGTTTGTAATTTGCAAAATAACTGGGATAATTGTTAACAAATTCCAAAGAGTGGGAAATTTTCGTAAGCCTGAAAGAAGACTAAATAAAATTGTTCAAAGTCCGCAAAACACAGCAAAATACTTTCTTATTAGCTTAAAGAGCTAGTATTATATAATATTACGTATGTGCTATATTATACAAAGTATCACATGAGGAAGTGCATAAACTTTAAGTCAACATCCACCAGGTAAAAATAAGCAATAATAAAATATACCTGTATATATTAAGAATTAATCCTGATAAAGTAACGAGAATTTCTGATTAGAAACCATCTTATGTTCTGCTATTAATATGATACGAAAATGTTTAATTATTATCAAATATGACACCTAAGTAACTAAAAAATATTTAACGAATAATTGTAACGAATAGTACGAATTTTATTTAAAAAATAATACACATTACATTTGAGATATTTGAACCTTGGTCAGGAATTAGTCAATTTTAGTGATGTCATAATTTTGTCTAAGTAGTTGTTTATTTGCAATGCTTCGTGAATCATCTTACTGAAATTTAAAGAACGATGAGTAAAAATAATTTTGGATGAACGACCAATTTTTATAGATAAGAATTATTAACGAGTAACAGTTATTATTGAAAACCCGTATTACTTGAAATTTTGGATTTATAGCCGCTTTTCCACCGCTACTGGTTTAACTCAGTATATTTTCTTTTGACGTCAATTCTTTCCCGGACTTTATCGCAAAAAAGTGGTCTGATTGTGCGGAAGCAAGGCGGAAAACGAAAGGAGAAAATGTGAAAACTAACTGGATATGAGGCTCGGGATAATGAAAGCCGAGCTTTACTTTCAACAACAACGGAAACGGAAATTATACTTGTTCCGGGAAAATCTAGAGACACGACACTTTCTTTGAACGACACGGGTTAAAATGTTCATTATTTAATGGTTCTCATAAAGTCTTCGTGATTCCCTTTAAAAATTATTGTCGATTTAATTTTTATTAATTGAGAAAAAAGTATAACTAGCTAGACATGGTGAGTCAGGTGTGTATTATACACGTAAAGATAATCTAGAAAGAAACTCGACTGTTATCTGATTTAATTGTTTCCATGTAAAATAACATAACAAAATTAATAAATAATTAAATTAATAATGTTTCAACAAATTATTCTGCAGTATTTTGAAAATAAGCGAGTTAAGACCGTTTGTTACATGAAGGCTACAAAGGAACAACGTGTGTGAGAAATTTTGCTGTAATGGTTAATTTAGAAACAAAAAAAAATCGGATCACAATATTTGAGCTTTTTAAATTATTTAGAATACATTCTTGGTAATCGGGTTCCTCCTGTCTCACGCTGTATACCTTCAAGTAAATAAAATATATACAGGGTGTTAGAAGTTTGACTGCCTTAATTTTAGCAGACGATAGAATACATTAAAATAAACAAAAGAAGCTTATATGGGTCCTAAACTCAAAAACCATTTCCGAGAAAAAAATTATCAGAATCTCTAACTTGATGTACAAAAGTTCGATTAATTAAAGAATATTGTTATATGTTTATCACTTTATTGAACTTCTTTATGCTTAATCCTAAAAAATAATTAGCGTTGTAATAAATTTAAAATTAGATAAAATTCATATCGAGCAATGTGACAACGGCGCGGCGGTTAACACGCGGTACTAAAGGGTCCAACAACCAACAATACGTAATTCAGTTGGTATCTAGGATTTGGTAGTCGAAGACTTGCGACAACGAATTTTTGCCGCTGCCCATCAAATAAGGATAAATCCGGGTATTTTTCAGCGAGTACGCGAAAATTGGATTCGATGGTGTCGTGCGTACATCGAAAAAGGTGGTGGACATTTTGAGCATATGTTTATTTTGTACTTGTGCATTTAAAAATTACTGAATTTTGATATTTGGTAAGGATCTGAATTATTTTTAATACGTATCATTATTTGGACGACGTGAATCTTTGCATATTTTTCAAATTCATAATTCATAATAAAGTTCTTGTTTTAAGAGATTCATAATTACTAAAATTCGAGTTAAAATTTAAGCACAACACTATCTTCGTACTACAAAATCAATACATTTTAATTAATTTATTTAAAAACTGGAAAACAATTGTCTTGAAATTTATTAAATGTTTCACAATAGTTGTTTACATTTTTGTTATTCCACAAGACAAGTCTGCCGCGTGCATACGTGGTGTGCATCAGCTGTGTAACATTAGGTTAAACGCTGTTGTCGCGTTGTGATGAAACTCCCCAATATTAATACTCGCTGTATTTTGAAAACTGTTAATCTTACGCTCCTGTAATATACAACTTTTTTGTTCATTTCTGATTACTCTATCTCATGCTGAAGTAATGGCAGTCAAACTTCTTACACCCTGTGTAGCTACATATATAAGAAATCCCACGAGGAAACTCTAAATTATATTATATTCCTTAGGTAAACGTATGCAAAACATAAATTTTGGTTTGTAAAAATTATCGTCCTCAAAGATACTTGGTAAGAGGGACCAATTTAAAAAAAATACATTTTTAGAATTCTCGTATTTTCTTCGAATTTGGGGTAAATTGCAGAATGAAGATTAGTTTTCAATTTTTTTAATACAGTAATTGTATTTTTTTAACAGTATTAATTAATTGGTCAACACATAGAAAACCTACATCTGAACGGAGGTGATATACAAAAATAATAACAAATAAATACTAACTAAACATGAAAATATTATGCAGCCTGACTTTGCTATTGGTACTAATAAATTAAAAATAAAAATAAACAGAAAACTTTGCAGATTAACGTTGGTTTTTGAATCCTCCATTAGATTTTAAATATAAGTACCTAACTACAGTTTTTGTTGTTTATTGCAAGACTGATAAATAGAACATTTAAAATTTTATATTAGCTATTTTATTTCATTTGTGCTATAACAATGTTACACGTCAGTTAGTAAATTTAGTTAGCTTTCTTTTCACGTAAGCATACTAGCCATATTGGCCGAAGCGATAGCCTGATGACGTAAACATGCAATTTTTTAAAAGACGACCCCAACTTTTTTAAATTTTTGGATTTAACATCCAATTTTTAGTCTTTTGATACCCTATAGTCGATACTTTTTCCAGTGGTTTTACCGTTATTCAAACCTTTATGTCAAATATTTTGTTTGCATTTTTAAGTAGTAAATACCTTATTTCTTAGAAAAGAGAAAACAATATTTTGACGTTGAAACGGTTACACAATTCTCTACTCGAAGCTTATAATTTATTGACAAGAAATAAAACTAATTTCACAAAATTATCAAAATCATGTACCGACTGGAAAAAAGTATAGACTATGGGGGTATGTTGTGTTAAATGTGTTTATTTATTACTATTTTCGTGTACCGACCTCGTCTGGATTTACTTTTTTATATACATATTAATTATAATTGTTATGAAGTTACTGAAAAACCTTTGAAAATTAACATAAGGCTGTTTTTTGTCAAACCAAGACAAATATTTAAAAAAAAAGTGCTAGTCACCACTACACACATACAAAAGACATCACAACGTCTACACTGTACTAGTACAAGGATTTATGAAGAGAAATTATAATTATATTTACCATGTATAGCATCGGAACACTTCGCTTTTGTTCGTAATGCAAACGAGCAAAGAAAAAGAACGAGTCTGGTTATCACAGCGACCTCAATTAGCTGTGTAATAGCAAATAGTACGGTAATTGATTTTTTTAGCAACATAGTTTATTGAACAATTTTTCTTAGTGTGGAAAAAGTTATTCATTTGTTTTCAGTTATTAATTGCGTTCATTTTGCAGCAGGTAATTAATAATTTTTTTAATAAATGCATCGAAATTTTTTCTTGTTACAATTATTGTCAATAGAATGTATAACCAGACTTATTTTATCGCTTGATTTCACATATAGGTTTTTTTTATTCATTACTTTCACTTCAAATTAAAAGTCTTAAGTTTATTATTTCGGAAAATGGCCCATTACCCATCTCCGCTGTGCATCGAAATTAATAACGTTAAAATCGTTATCTAATAAACGTGTTTTTCAAAGTTTAGTAACGCTTGTCAAAATAAATTGCCTTTAATTAAAACGCTCTGTCAAATTCTCGACCATGTATCCGCCTACTTGATGCGAACACTTACATTATCGTTACCATAATAGAAATATAAAATTTCGTTGATTAATCACTGACCAGGCCGGCGCATACCAAAGCCGAAAGTGTAAGTAACACATCTCTAAAACAATATAACATTTTTTAATAATTCGATATGGCTTTCAGGAGCAATTCCGATCGTAATGTATAAAATGGATAAAATAATTGCTTCTAATTTCTCAAAAGCCAAAGAAGGACCACAAAAAACTTACCGTATAATAATGATTAATTACTCCGATCATCCCGAAGGCATGCCCGCTATTAAAAAGTAATAAGCCAAATGATATTGTCGTTTTCTTAAATTTATGTATTAATAACACAACATTTTTTGTTAATCGTCGTACAAATTTAATCAACTTCGATTTATTACCGCCAGGAAGTATCAATTATGTACTAATCTAGCGGTAGCTTTGAAATCAAAGGCAACGGACCTTTCAATATATCTGTTTGATATTATCATCTATTGTAGCAACTGAAACTTTTGGAGACAACAGAACAATCGGTAGTATGTACTCGTAGATTCACAATGGAATACTCTGATCATTTGTATTAAGCACAAATATTTTTAACTGATAATATTATGGAAAACAAAATGTCAGTAGTTAAAAACTTTGTTTCCACTGATGCTTTCATAGTACCTACAGAAATGTCCTTTAAAACTTGATTTAAAAACACTGCATATTGAAAACAAATAAAGCTTAAAACTATTATTTTCTAAGGGCATCTTCGATTCGGACAACATAATATGTATTCCTAATTTTCTGATAATGATGTGATCTGATTTTTGATAATAATATCAATGAATAATTAAACATCGTTGGAATAAACAAAATAATTTGCAGTAGATAGTGTTAAAACAAAATGCAAGACAGAATATTGATGTTAGGCTGGTTATGTAATAGCTGTTTTACATTTACAATTTATTCATCAATAAATTGACGAAGTTCTTCATGAATTAATTCACGAATTTTTTGGTAAACAGTGTGGTTTTACACTGCTACAGACTTTGTCAAGTTTTTTGACACATGAATCAGTTCTACCAACAAATTAAAGAAGCAAATAAATTTTAAAAAATTTACGCTCATAATTGTAGTGATACAACAACGGTACCTTTTTGACACATATTATATAAATATTATTTTCTGTAAGTAACAAATCAGTAAAAACAATGCAAAATTAGTACGACGCCACACAATTATTTACATATTCCAATAACATAACCTCATTACTGATCTGAGGCTGGAAATCTGTTCAGTTGGTACTTCTGAACTTCACAAAGAAATTGACGAACATTAGAATATGTTCTAATTCGTCAAGAACTTGATGAATAAATTCATGAAGTTATTTGACAGCAGATTTGGTGCATTACACTTGTACAATTTCTTGATGAAGCGACTTCATGAATTAATTGATCAATAAATTGTCAATGTAAAACAGCTATAAGAAATGTTTTCATCTCAGATTATCTATGTCCTCTATGTTAAGCTAGATCTCATATTAAACCTTCTTTGGTTGTTGAGGCTAAATTGTAATAATATCTTAATACATCGTTATCAAAACTATGTTTTCTAAATATTTTCAATGTGTTTTGATGTATTTTAATGAATGAAAAAGGCATTAGAATACAACAAAGTACATCAAAATAACTTCTTAGTATAACCATCGAAATCTTCAAATCCACCTTCAAATACATTAAAATATAGCGAAACATCGCCAAAAAGCATTAAGAATGACAAAACACATAAAAATTACATTAAAAACAAATCAGAAACTTACGAAAACTCCGATCTCCTCAAAAACCATCAATTCCAAATAATTCAAAACTCTTCGAAAACTTCGAAATAGTTCCAAATACTTATAAATACATCGAGTGTCATATCTAATTAGATACATCGAAATACTTCAAAACCTTGATAAAATATTGAACTTTTAGATCTTTCACCTTCAGTGATATTTGGCATTGACCTTCGGCATCCAGTCATTGATCCCCAATCTTTCACCTTTTGAACTTTTATGCATTTTGATGTTGTATTCTAAAGTCGCATTTGGACATTCTAATGTTTTGTAAATTCGTGTCGGCGTACTTTGAGATATATTTTACAATTACATTCCTTTTTGAAGGTTTTGAAACTGATATAATGATTATTTATGCATTTTAAAGTTGTTTTGATACATGGTGGAGCTTGATAGACGTTCAATATATGAGGCTCTCATATGTGTGAAAGAAAGCCTAGCTGCTGAATGTTGAACGTTTTCCAATAACTTTGGATCACGGATGAGATCGAGGCACTACATTGGACTGACGTATTCGATAATTGGTAGCACATAACTGGAGTACAGTTTGCAAGAACTTTCGCACACATAGGATCCCGCCATAATCTTATGGAAAATGGCTTTCAGTGAAATCGTCTCAATTTTTGATATGAGATAAGTCTTATCAATATGACCAAAATTCCCTATGGACACAACCCCCCGGTAATGCCTCTTTTTATCTCTAGAGGGCGCTTAACCCCGCCAGAACCATACACTATATGAGAGATGGATTTCAGTTAAATCGTCTGGGTAATGCTAACGAACGAAGAAAATGAGCGAGTCTGGTTATCACAGCGACCTCAATTAACTGTGTAATAGCAAATAGTACGGTAATTGACTTTTTTAGCAACATAGTTTATTGAACAATTTTTCTTAGTGTGGAAAAAGTTATTAATTTGTTTTCAGTTATTAATTGCGTTCATTTTGCAGCAGGTAATTAATAATTTTTTTAATAAATGCAACGAAATTTTTTCTTGTTACAATTNAGCACAGGTAAAGGACAATAGGGAAAATATTTAAAACCAACGTTATGATTGTGATGTTAAACACACAATAAAAAGATGAAACACATGTAATAATAATTACAAATATAAAATAAAATAAAAGAATAGGGCATATAAGAGGCCACTGAAAGTCTTGTCTATTATCTCAGTAGCTGTATTTTTTTAATCAATTTTAACTGAGAGTAACTAAGATACTTACTTTATCTTACAAAAGTATTTGTTCTTTTTACATTAATAAGTTTGCTTAAAACTGAGAATAACTAAGAATTTTAGAAACCCCTTTTCCACAACTAAGCTAGCTTCTTAAAATGCTTACAACTAACCTGAAACCAAGGCATATTCATAAGAGCATAAGACCTAAGACAATGATAATTTTTTTTAATTTCTAACCTAACTTTACAAAGAAAATAAGTCCCACCTATAATAAGTATAATATATGAATGTTACTTCTACGAAATGTATTCTTTTTAGAGTCTTCTTTACTTCAGTTCATCTTAGCTAACTTAGTCCTAGTTAGTCTCAGAAGTAAGAATATTATTTAGTAAGAAGAATATAACTAGTGTTAATATTTGATGTAAAGGCAATTGAACCAATATATTGTTATGGGCTTTTGGTATAAGAAATAAACTATTAAGTATACTGTTAAATCTCAAAATTTAAGCAATATAGTAAAGGATCCGATTAAACAAAGTGATACATTTGGAGCCTTGAAAAAAGACTTTGTAGCTGACAACGGTTGTAACATACTTTTCTTCTAGCGGGATGACACCATTTCATATAAACACTGCTGCTTGAAAAAGCCTCTTATGCATCTATTCCAATGCACAGACTTGAATTTCATAGACTTGAATTTTATAGACTTGAATTTCATAGACTGGACTCCATATGACAGGAGCATAGCAGTTTAGATGTAATGAACATAATAATACAATTAATAAGGTCCACATGTTGCGTAAACCTAAATTGAGGTAGATGATAAAAAAATCTAGCTCTTTAATGAAATTAAGCCTTTCTAGGATCACTATCAAGTATGCAATGAATTACAAGTGGATGTAGAAAATGACTAATGGTCATTACTTTACATTTTGCTGCATTTACAAGCAATCGGTTATCAACACACCAATTACTGATATCAGGAAACTATTTGACTTGTTCATCCAATTTTACAATACTGCAATTTTACATCATCTGCAAGTAGAAGGTATCGAAATTTTAGGGTCTGGATAAAATTATAAATAAAAGAGGACCTAATATCGATCCTTGGGGCACCAGTCGTCTAAGCGAAAGTGTTCGATTTAAAACTCTGATATCGAACAGAGCTAAACTAATAATGATCAGAGATCAGAGAGATAAGACTGTAACAATTGGCTTCAAGGCGAGGGCAAAAGCATGCGAGGGAACTCATGGCGTGTCCTTTGAAGAAAAGAGTTGTTGAGCCTGAATAAAATTCGACTCGGGAAAGTGACGGGACTTATATCTGGACACTGTCACTTTAGGGAACATCTATACAAGCTAAAGCATGTAGGCATTCCGGTCTGCCGAAGAGAAATGTCGGCAAGGAAGCTTTTGGAGTTTGCTGAATAGAACTGATTTGCTGGATTAGAACCAACCACTAGTAGAAGAAAGAGAGAGAATAAACAATTGGAGTAAGTTTGCAAATAATACAAAGTCGTTAAGCTTCTGCGACAATAAAACATGGTCAGTTTTGCCAAATGCTTTAGAAAAGTTAATATAGGTAACAGCTACCTCACTTCCTTCATAAGAACAACAAAAATTAATTTGGTCTTGCCCGAAAGATTCCAAATCGTTGATCGTCCCTTTATAAAGCTTTATGCAGAAATAATCATATTGGAAACCAGATCTATAATATAGGAATTCAGGATTATTAAATGATTTAGAATGGAAATGGGTTTGTAATTTGCAAAATAACTGGGATAATTGTTAACAAATTCCAAAGAGTGGGAAATTTTCGTAAGCCTGAAAGAAGACTAAATAAAATTGTTCAAAGTCCGCAAAACACAGCAAAATACTTTCTTATTAGCTTAAAGAGCTAGTATTATATAATATTACGTATGTGCTATATTATACAAAGTATCACATGAGGAAGTGCATAAACTTTAAGTCAACATCCACCAGGTAAAAATAAGCAATAATAAAATATACCTGTATATATTAAGAATTAATCCTGATAAAGTAACGAGAATTTCTGATTAGAAACCATCTTATGTTCTGCTATTAATATGATACGAAAATGTTTAATTATTATCAAATATGACACCTAAGTAACTAAAAAATATTTAACGAATAATTGTAACGAATAGTACGAATTTTATTTAAAAAATAATACACATTACATTTGAGATATTTGAACCTTGGTCAGGAATTAGTCAATTTTAGTGATGTCATAATTTTGTCTAAGTAGTTGTTTATTTGCAATGCTTCGTGAATCATCTTACTGAAATTTAAAGAACGATGAGTAAAAATAATTTTGGATGAACGACCAATTTTTATAGATAAGAATTATTAACGAGTAACAGTTATTATTGAAAACCCGTATTACTTGAAATTTTGGATTTATAGCCGCTTTTCCACCGCTACTGGTTTAACTCAGTATATTTTCTTTTGACGTCAATTCTTTCCCGGACTTTATCGCAAAAAAGTGGTCTGATTGTGCGGAAGCAAGGCGGAAAACGAAAGGAGAAAATGTGAAAACTAACTGGATATGAGGCTCGGGATAATGAAAGCCGAGCTTTACTTTCAACAACAACGGAAACGGAAATTATACTTGTTCCGGGAAAATCTAGAGACACGACACTTTCTTTGAACGACACGGGTTAAAATGTTCATTATTTAATGGTTCTCATAAAGTCTTCGTGATTCCCTTTAAAAATTATTGTCGATTTAATTTTTATTAATTGAGAAAAAAGTATAACTAGCTAGACATGGTGAGTCAGGTGTGTATTATACACGTAAAGATAATCTAGAAAGAAACTCGACTGTTATCTGATTTAATTGTTTCCATGTAAAATAACATAACAAAATTAATAAATAATTAAATTAATAATGTTTCAACAAATTATTCTGCAGTATTTTGAAAATAAGCGAGTTAAGACCGTTTGTTACATGAAGGCTACAAAGGAACAACGTGTGTGAGAAATTTTGCTGTAATGGTTAATTTAGAAACAAAAAAAAATCGGATCACAATATTTGAGCTTTTTAAATTATTTAGAATACATTCTTGGTAATCGGGTTCCTCCTGTCTCACGCTGTATACCTTCAAGTAAATAAAATATATACAGGGTGTTAGAAGTTTGACTGCCTTAATTTTAGCAGACGATAGAATACATTAAAATAAACAAAAGAAGCTTATATGGGTCCTAAACTCAAAAACCATTTCCGAGAAAAAAATTATCAAAATCTCTAACTTGATGTACAAAAGTTCGATTAATTAAAGAATATTGTTATATGTTTATCACTTTATTGAACTTCTTTATGCTTAATCCTAAAAAATAATTAGCGTTGTAATAAATTTAAAATTAGATAAAATTCATATCGAGCAATGTGACAACGGCGCGGCGGTTAACACGCGGTACTAAAGGGTCCAACAACCAACAATACGTAATTCAGTTGGTATCTAGGATTTGGTAGTCGAAGACTTGCGACAACGAATTTTTGCCGCTGCCCATCAAATAAGGATAAATCCGGGTATTTTTCAGCGAGTACGCGAAAATTGGATTCGATGGTGTCGTGCGTACATCGAAAAAGGTGGTGGACATTTTGAGCATATGTTTATTTTGTACTTGTGCATTTAAAAATTACTGAATTTTGATATTTGGTAAGGATCTGAATTATTTTTAATACGTATCATTATTTGGACGACGTGAATCTTTGCATATTTTTCAAATTCATAATTCATAATAAAGTTCTTGTTTTAAGAGATTCATAATTACTAAAATTCGAGTTAAAATTTAAGCACAACACTATCTTCGTACTACAAAATCAATACATTTTAATTAATTTATTTAAAAACTGGAAAACAATTGTCTTGAAATTTATTAAATGTTTCACAATAGTTGTTTACATTTTTGTTATTCCACAAGACAAGTCTGCCGCGTGCATACGTGGTGTGCATCAGCTGTGTAACATTAGGTTAAACGCTGTTGTCGCGTTGTGATGAAACTCCCCAATATTAATACTCGCTGTATTTTGAAAACTGTTAATCTTACGCTCCTGTAATATACAACTTTTTTGTTCATTTCTGATTACTCTATCTCATGCTGAAGTAATGGCAGTCAAACTTCTTACACCCTGTGTAGCTACATATATAAGAAATCCCACGAGGAAACTCTAAATTATATTATATTCCTTAGGTAAACGTATGCAAAACATAAATTTTGGTTTGTAAAAATTATCGTCCTCAAAGATACTTGGTAAGAGGGACCAATTTAAAAAAAATACATTTTTAGAATTCTCGTATTTTCTTCGAATTTGGGGTAAATTGCAGAATGAAGATTAGTTTTCAATTTTTTTAATACAGTAATTGTATTTTTTTAACAGTATTAATTAATTGGTCAACACATAGAAAACCTACATCTGAACGGAGGTGATATACAAAAATAATAACAAATAAATACTAACTAAACATGAAAATATTATGCAGCCTGACTTTGCTATTGGTACTAATAAATTAAAAATAAAAATAAACAGAAAACTTTGCAGATTAACGTTGGTTTTTGAATCCTCCATTAGATTTTAAATATAAGTACCTAACTACAGTTTTTGTTGTTTATTGCAAGACTGATAAATAGAACATTTAAAATTTTATATTAGCTATTTTATTTCATTTGTGCTATAACAATGTTACACGTCAGTTAGTAAATTTAGTTAGCTTTCTTTTCACGTAAGCATACTAGCCATATTGGCCGAAGCGATAGCCTGATGACGTAAACATGCAATTTTTTAAAAGACGACCCCAACTTTTTTAAATTTTTGGATTTAACATCCAATTTTTAGTCTTTTGATACCCTATAGTCGATACTTTTTCCAGTGGTTTTACCGTTATTCAAACCTTTATGTCAAATATTTTGTTTGCATTTTTAAGTAGTAAATACCTTATTTCTTAGAAAAGAGAAAACAATATTTTGACGTTGAAACGGTTACACAATTCTCTACTCGAAGCTTATAATTTATTGACAAGAAATAAAACTAATTTCACAAAATTATAAAAAAAATGTACTGGCTGGAAAAAAGTATAGACTATGGGTGTGTGTTGTGTTTAATGTGTATATTTATTACTATTTTCATGTACCAACCTCGTCTGGATTTACTTTTTTATATACATATTAATTATAATTGTTATGAAGTTACTGAAAAACCTTTGAAAATTAACATAAGGCTGTTTTTTGTCAAACCAAGACAAATATTTAAAAAAAAAGTGCTAGTCACCACTACACACATACAAAAGACATCACAACGTCTACACTGTACTAGTACAAGGATTTATGAAGAGAAATTATAATTATATTTACCATGTATAGCATCGGAACACTTCGCTTTTGTTCGTAATGCAAACGAGCAAAGAAAAAGAACGAGTCTGGTTATCACAGCGACCTCAATTAGCTGTGTAATAGCAAATAGTACGGTAATTGATTTTTTTAGCAACATAGTTTATTGAACAATTTTTCTTAGTGTAGAAAAAGTAATTCATTTGTTTTCAGTTATTAATTGCGTTCATTTTGCAGCAGGTAATTAATAATTTTTTAAATAAATGCATCGAAATTTTTTCTTGTTACAATTATTGTCAATAGAATGTATAACCAGACTTATTTTATCGCTTGATTTCACATATAGGTTTTTTTTATTCATTACTTTCACTTCAAATTAAAAGTCTTAAGTTTATTATTTCGGAAAATGGCCCATTACCCATCTCCGCTGTGCATCGAAATTAATAACGTTAAAATCGTTATCTAATAAACGTGTTTTTCAAAGTTTAGTAACGCTTGTCAAAATAAATTGCCTTTAATTAAAACGCTCTGTCAAATTCTCGACCATGTATCCGCCTACTTGATGCGAACACTTACATTATCGTTACCATAATAGAAATATAAAATTTCGTTGATTAATCACTGACCAGGCCGGCGCATACCAAAGCCGAAAGTGTAAGTAACACATCTCTAAAACAATATAACATTTTTTAATAATTCGATATGGCTTTCAGGAGCAATTCCGATCGTAATGTATAAAATGGATAAAATAATTGCTTCTAATTTCTCAAAAGCCAAAGAAGGACCACAAAAAACTTACCGTATAATAATGATTAATTACTCCGATCATCCCGAAGGCATGCCCGCTATTAAAAAGTAATAAGCCAAATGATATTGTCGTTTTCTTAAATTTATGTATTAATAACAACATTTTTTGTTAATCGTCGTACAAATTTAATCAACTTCGATTTATTACCGCCAGGAAGTATCAATTATGTACTAATCTAGCGGTAGCTTTGAAATCAAAGGCAACGGACCTTTCAATATATCTGTTTGATATTGTCTGATAGACAACAGAACAATCGGTAGTATGTAGATTCACAAAGGAATACTCTGATCATTTGTATTAAGCACAAATATTTTTAACTGATAATATTATGGAAAACAAAATGTCAGTAGTTAAAAACTTTGTTTCCACTGATGCTTTCATAGTACCTACAGAAATGTCCTTTAAAACTTGATTTAAAAACACTGCATATTGAAAACAAATAAAGCTTAAAACTATTATTTTCTAAGGGCATCTTCGATTCGGACAACATAATATCTATTCCTAATTTTCTGATAATGATGTGATCTGATTTTTGATAATAATATCAATGAATAATTAAACATCGTTGGAATAAACAAAATAATTTGCAGTAGATAGTGTTAAAACAAAATGCAAGACAGAATATTGATGTTAGGCTGGTTATGTAATAGCTGTTTTACATTTACAATTTATTCATCAATAAATTGACGAAGTTCTTCATGAATTAATTCACGAATTTATTGGTAAACAGTGTGGTTTTACACTGCTACAGACTTTGTCAAGTTTTTTGACGCATGAATCAGTTCTACCAACAAATTAAAGAAGCAAATAAATTTAAAAAAATTTACACTCATAATTGTAGTGATACAACAGCGGTACCGTT
>NW_019416307.1:726343-770953 GCF_000390285.2 Anoplophora glabripennis | reverse complement strand
CCCATGACCCTATAATTCATAACCCCACGATTCCCTAACCACAACTTCATTACTTTGTACTTTGATCCCATTCACTAAAGAACCGAGTGTTACAGTCGATTAAGTTTTTTTTATAACTTTAATTGGTAGGACCGTCGGCATTAGCATTACACTAGTGGAGCTTTTGAAAAAAAAAATAATTTGTAGGATAAACCGTATATAAATTAATCAATAAAACTAAAATAAATAAATGAATGATGAAGGTTAAGAATCTCTCTTGACTAGATTAAATGAAATGAAAATCTAAAGGATAACGATAGATAACCCAAAAAATTATATTACTAGAATGAATACATCAAAAGACTGGACATGTGAAATGACTAGATCAATACATATTATGTATTTTGGGTTTGAATTCTAGGGTTTTCAAGGAGTCCTCAGCTATGTGATGTTTTGCAACAATACATATTACCTATGATTTATTCTCTTGATTAAGGGGTTATAGGGTTATTGGGGCTTGGGTTCATGTACTTCTAAGATGTCATTGGGTTAACTGTTTATGGAATTTGGTTAATTGGATTTAGCGTTGGAAGCTTGAGTCTTAAGGTTAAGTGGTTTAATTGTTCAGAATATCAGTTTTTTTGAAGTAATGAAAAATCCTGAGGTGATGGGATTAATTGGACATCGGATTCGGATTCAGCGACCCAAAAAAACGTAAAATAAATACGGTCTGAAAGTCAATTTTTTGTGTGGCTGTGTAATCAATTATATCGTTTGTGAAATCTTACACTCGCATAATTTACCCCACCAAATTTGTTTTTTCCATAATTTTTTGCTATATAGGAGCTACTACGGAGACCTGAATTTGAAATTGACTCCAAAGAACTTCTTAATATTCTTCAAGATAATATGAGAATTTTGTATGTACCTTTTATTATTTATTCGCACACAAAACACATATTTTACATACTTTTATCTAATTACAATCCATTATCGGTCATTTGCATTTTGAGCATACCAAATCACTTACATTTCACATAACGAGGGTCAAGAGGGCCAGTTTCTATCACAGACCAGAGCAAATAACCGTCCGTAATTTATAGCAATAACGAAATAATTGAGGTATCGGTAATAGGATAACAGCCTCTCAAAAACATATTTACAACGGAGCTCCGTACCTATCCTCGAATAAATAAATCAAAGTTTCGCTTGTTTTCTATAAAACGCTAACATCATAATTTATGTTATGGCTAGGGGCTAATTATATATGATGATGGCAAGCTCGTTTTGTTGAAATATGAAATAACTCGGTTTATCTGCTCGCCGATCCTCTCCTTTGTTATTAGCGGAGATTCTGTTGATTCTTGGGCGACCGCTCTGCCCTGTCAGTTAACTTCTTGCTGCGCTCTGCAACGAACGTGTCATTACTTCCCAGGCAAGAAATACCCGGTTGCATGGTCGCCAGGAGTTCTGCTCATCTGCTCCAAGAAATGGTAATCACGGCAGTCAGGAAATTCGAATTGTTTGAATCAAAGTTTGTTTAGAATTTCTCTCGATTGAACAGAAGTGGGATGTTAGGGCAAATCATAGCTCGGCTATCGTTTCTTCTATATATGTTTAAATATTTATAAACGAAATATTTATTTATTTTCTTAAACATTTATCCAATAGACGAGTGGACAGAAACAGAATATAGGTAGATATGTACTAAACATTCAATAATGTGTTTAATAATAATGTATTATATACAACAATATTGAGAACAATAAAACCGATGAATGTCGTAAAGAAAAAGACCATTTAAAGTTTTGAAATAATGGCTGCAAATTACTTGTGAAATTAATAACACTTTACTTAACGTAGAAGGCTTTGATATTAAGAAGATTATTTATTTTGATATCTTAAATCTACACTGACATTTTCAGTGTTTGCTGTCAGGTAAATTAGTCATTATTTCTTTTATAAACTGTTAATTTCTTTGTTATATTTCAGTTTACAAATTCAGAAAGTGTTCCACCTAAGAGGGATTCTTCTGTAACTCGGTAACTGTAAAATTTATAAAAAAATGGATTTAATAAAAGTTAGTTAGTTAATTTTAGCTTTACAGGGTGTTCCATTTCGCGTAGGCGCTACATAACTTTGTTATTTTAAATGGAACACCTTGTATTTTATTGCATTTTTGAATTCCTTGGTTAGCATTAGGTAGAGTTTATTAAATGTACATGGTGTTTAAAACTTATCGTATTTGTGATAATCAGTTGTTTTTGAAAAAAAGTCACAATGTCCGCTCTCTAAATGAGGCTATATAGCGTCTAAACCCTAAGAGTTAGAAACCTCTAGTTTTCACAGTTCGTTTTGATATAAATTACTCTCTCTCAAAATGTGTACGTTATTCAGACTCGGAAATACTGAGACCTACATTAAATTATCTTACCAGTTGAAAATCTCTTTTTCAAATGGAATAACCCATATTAATTGTCATCTGTGAATGCAAAATTGAATGCCCCTTCGACTGATATAAGGTTATCCACACTTATCTTCAACTGTTTTCCAGAAAAATCAGGTTTTTTTTTAGAAAAGTCCGAAAAAGTGACTATGTAACAGTGTCAAGAAAGCCTTGCAGAACCACTTTTCTCTCACATTTTATCAGGCCTAGGACTGACAATGTCAATATTTACTGGCATGTTTAAAAAGTGGTTTGACAAACAAAAGTAAACCACTAACAACAACAAAATGCAAAACGAAACAAACTGAAACTCGGAACACAACAATGAGAAGAATACTTAGACCGCTGATTTACATCAATTGCTCGAAGAGTCCTCCATTTTGATTAATACACAAACGAATTCGGTTTTTAAAAGACTGTTCAACATTGGACAGCATGTCTGGCGTAATTTCTTGAAATGCTACTGTAATGTGTTGCCACATATCTTCCGCGGTAGTTGGTGGTGTAACGTAAACTTTGCTTTTTATAAATCCCTATAAAAATAAGGCCCAACTTGTCATATCTGCACCTTGAAGGCCAAATTACTGGTCCCCCGCGCCCAATTCATCTATTGGGAAAAGTTTCGTATAAAAACTGACGAACCGCAGCGGTATTGTGAGTTGGAGCATCATCATGTTGCATCCACATTATTCGAAGTGTAGCTAAAGGAATGTCGTCTATCAAATCTTCTAGAATGTTTGTTTAAAAGTTTAAATAAACTGCTCCAGTTAGATACTGGTCAAAAAAGAATGGTCCAATGACATGGGTTCCCAAAATTGCTCCCCACACTGTCAAAGACCATCGCTGGCTAAGTTGTCCAGAATTGGTGAGGATTTACTGTGTCATAATAATGGCAATTATGACTATTAGCCAAACCATCTTTATGAAAAGTAGCCTCATCGGAAAACATGACCCGTTTAAAAAAATCATCATCTTGATTTAACATCTCAAGTACCCACTGACAAAATTGCAGTCTCCGCTGAAAGTCTACTTTTGGTAACTCTTGGTGTAATTGGATGCGATAAGGATGTGCTGTGCTGTGGTTTTGTAAAATCCTATGTATCGACGTTGAACTAATACAACTGCAAGGCCTTCTTGACACTGTTACATAGTTACTTTTTCGGACTTTAGAAAAATACCTAATTTTTCTGGAAAACTGTTAGAGATAAGTATGGACAACCTTATATCAGTCGAAAGGGCATTCAATTTTGCATTCACCCATGACAATTAATATGGGTCATTTCATTTGAAAAAAAAAATTCCAACTCGTAAGATTATTAAACGTAGGTATTTCCGAGTCTGAATAACGTACACGTTTTGCTCACAGATGACAAGATAGAGTAATTTAAGCTAAAACGAAATGTGAAAACTGCAGGTTTCTAACTCTTACGGTTTAGACGCTATACAGGGTGGTCCGAATTTTATGCAGGAAACTTCGAGGGCAGGTGATAGATCTCTTTAAAATAATAGGTGTTTGCCTTATAAACATAGGTCTGGAACGGTCTCGTTTTAGAGATACAGGGTGTTGAAGTTGTTAAAAAAATAAATTCTTTGTTTATATCTCCGGAATCTATTAATTGATCTTTCTTAAAGTCACAACATAANTCGATATTTAAAACTGCCGTATCTCGAAAAATATTGGTCTGATTGAAAAATGATAGAGACATTTTTTTATGACATTATCTAGCTTAACATGATGCCATAGTCCGTGTCCACGAATTTCGTAACACCCGGTATATGTTTAAATATTTATAAACGAAATATTTATTTATTTACTTAAACATTTATCCAATAGACGAGTGGACAGAGACAGAATATAAGTAGATATGTACTAAACATTCAATAATGTGTTTAATAATAATATATTATATACAACAATATTGAGACCAATAAAACCGATGAATGTCGTAAAGAAAAAGACCATTTAAAGTTTTGAAATAATGGCTGCAAATTACTTGTGAAATTAATAACACTTTACTTAACGTAATTATTAATTGGCATGGGTGAATGCAAAATTGAATGCCCCTTCAACTGATATAATGTTTTCCATACTTATTTTCAACGGTTTTCCAGAAAAATCAGTTTCTTCTCTAAAGTCCGAAATTGTAGTTATGTACAGCGTCAAGAAGGCCTTGCAGAACCACTTTTCTCTCACATTTTATCATACCTAGGACTGACAATGTCAATATTTACTGGCATGTTTAAAAAGTTGTTTGACAAACAAAAGAACACCACTAACAACAACTAAAACAAAATGCAAAACGAAACAAACTGAAACTCGGAACACAACAAGGAGAAGAATACATGCATATTTTCCGCGGTAGTTGGTGGTGTAACGTAAACTTTGCTTTTTATAAATCCCCATAAAAAGAAGTCACAACTTGTCATATCTTGAAGGCCAACTCATTGGTCCACCGCGCTCAATCCATCTTCTGGGAAAAGTTTCGTGTAAAAACTGACCAACTGCAGCGGTATTATGAGGTGGAGCACCATCCACATTCTTCGAAGTGTAGCTAAAAAAATGTGATCTAACAAATCTTGTGGAGTGTTTTATTAAAAAGTTTAAATAAGCTGCTCCAGTTAGATGCTGGTCAAAAAAGACTACCCAATGACATGTGTTCCCAAAATTGCTCCCACACATTCAAAGACCATCGATGGCTGTGTTGTCCAGAATTGGTGAGGATTTACTGTGTCAAAATAATGTCAATTATGACTATTAACCAAACCATCTTTATGAAAAGTAGCCTCATCGGAGAACATGACCCGTTTAAAAAAATCATCATCTTGATTTGACATTTCAAGTACTGACAAAACTGCAGTCTCCGCTGAAAGTCTACTTTTGGTAACTCTTGGTGTAATTGGTTGCGATAAGGATGTGCTGTGCTGTGCTTTTGTAAAATCCTATGTATCGACGTTGAACTAATACAATTGCAAGGCCTTCTTGACACTGTTACATAGTTACTTTTTCGGACTTTAGAAAATACCTAATTTTTCTGGAAAACTGTTAGAGATAAGTATGGACAACCTTAATATCAGTCGAAAGGGCATTCAATTTTGCATTCCCCCATGACAATTAGTATGGGTCATTCCATCTGAAAAAAAAATCCAACTCGTAAGATTATTAAACGTAGATCTCAGTATTTCCGAGTATGAATAACGTACACGTTTTGCTCACAGATGGAAAGATAGAGTAATTTAAGCTAAAACGAAATGTGAAAAGTGCAGGTTTCTAACTCTTACGGTTTAGACGCTATACAGGGAGGTCCGAATTTTATGCAGGAAACTTCGAGGGCAGATGATAGACCTCTTTAAAATCTGGAACGGTCTCGTTTTAGAGATATAGGGTGTTGAAGTTGTTAAAATAATAAATTCTTTGTTTATATCTCCGGAATCTATTAATTGATCTTTGTTAAAGTCACAACATAATCCAGAATTCTTACTAGAAATAGTTTGGATCGATTAGGATACGTTCACAAGGCGAAGGGTAGTGAATTTTTACAATATTTGGTCACAAGAAAATCCCCATGAAATTCGGACAAGATCTTTTCAAGACGAATTTTAAACAGGTCTATCTACCCTCGAAGTTTCCTGCATAAAATTCGGATCACCCTGTATAGCCTCATTTAGAGAGCTGAAATTGTGATTTTTCAAAAACAACTAATTATCTCGAATACGGTAAGTTTTAAACACCATATACATTTAATAAACTCTACCTAATATTAACCAAGGAATTCAAACAGGCAATAATATACAGGGTATTCCATTTAAAATAAAAGTTGTGTAGCGCCCACGCGAAATGGAACACCCTGTAAAGCTAAAAATATTTTCTTTACATGGCCCACATGATTCCAGACAACTTTTATTAAAACCATTTTTTTAAATAAATTTTACAGTTACATAGTTACAGAAGAATCCCTCTTAGTAGGAACACCCTGTATTTGTTTACGACCTTGCTGACGGCAGGGTAGTTTCAGCACGTCGATTTTTTCAGTAGAGATACCTTCAATGAAAGAAAAAAATGCACCTCAACATATAATCTATAACCCATGACAACATAAAAAATTATTTGATAGGCAATAACTTTTCAGTAAATTGTCTCCTATTTTCGATCCTCCAATTTCTATTATATGGGCAAAAATTATTAACTGGAGTATGGTTACAGAAACTTTTTCTTTGAGTTAGTTGATGAATTATCTCCTTTATTATCAAAACATACTTAAGGACCACCACATGTACAGGGCCTTGCTGTATTCCAGCGATAAAATCGTACAGATCAAGTATAAAACAACAGTTCATATCAGTATAGTTTTGTAAAAGCTTTGTCTCTTAGTTTCAAATTGTATGTTATTTACAATTAGTCAATCTCATTTATTGATTGTATAAAAAATGTTGATATAGTTACAATTTGAAAACAGTTAAAGGTGCAAAAAAGTCACAATCAAAAAGTTACACGAAAAAACTGAGAAGAAAAATATCACTCGTAGATTATTTCGAGCGGCAATTCGTACATTGCATTTACTGCTAAAGTTTGAACATACCGAATTTTTATGGAATATTCGTTAATTTCAAAATAAATAAACAAATTAAGGGCCATTTTTTCAACTGTTGAGTAAATGCAACTGTCAGTTAAATATATGAAGATTAAAAAACCCGCCTAACTGAAAAGAATAATATATACATTTTTATCACCCCGTATCTCAAAATAATAATATAAACTTTTTTTTTTTAGTTTTGGTCAGAAAACCGTTTTGTACCATTTTACCAGTGGACTATTACACACACCTTGGATGCAGTAACTGTATATAATACTTGCGCTATACGGTCCAATAACTTCTCAATTGCATAAACATGCTAGAACGCATTATTTAATGGATGAGTAAGAATTCTTCATGACCCTGACATTTTTGTTTTTGACGGAATGAGAATTCAACAATACTTTTCCTTCTTTTTATAGAACTCCGAAGAATTTGCACGGTACGTTACCTTCGTAAAGTTATTCTTTCAATCTTACCTAACTGCAACAAAATAAAAAATATATCTAAATTAATAAATACCTATAATGTCCTACTAGTTTGTTATTTTGCAATAATAACTCTATTTTGAGATACATTAAATGAGAACAAAGCTCGAGGCTTTATTAATGTCAACACAGATTAAATGTGAAATAAATGTCATACCACTTTCTTTGTGCATAAGTAGCATACTAATAAGGAACTAAACATTAAAGGCATCACGAGTGTTACAGGATAATAATATCCTCGGGAAGTACATTGTCGGCTTCGGTGCATTATCAGTCATGTAACACCCTAAGCACCTTAATTACTATGCCATGTACATTGTACTAAAGTAATGAAAGTCCATACTATTGAAATACAGTAGCTTTTAATTTGACAATGTTAATTGTTTTAACAAATCTGAAATTTTATCGAATGGATCTTTTTGTATGCTTTGTCGGGTTAATTATATAATTAAATCATTAATTAATATGCCTTCCCTATTTTTCTATTCATCAATTGAAATTATAGTCGATTATTTAGATTTTTACGAACACTACTTATTACCAACGTGTTACCTAGAGGTGAAGTAAATAGGATAAACTAAAACTATACAGGCTGATTCAGAACTTGTCCAAAAAAAAAATTGAATGTACAGGGGACTCTTACAAATTGTTTCACCATAAATTAAAACGATATCCATCAATCAAGTTGCTATACACGTACTCCATTTTTGACACTTGAAAAAAACTAATGTAAACACTATCGCAAAAACGTTAATACTGAAATCGGATTTCAGTATTCGGAATCGCCTGGGGCCACGTGGAGACAGTGCATTGCGCACAGCGCACAACGGGAATGACGCTAGAAACAACAGTAGCCCAGCCATGTAAGGGTTGAAAATACTACAACTTTTTACAATTTTTTTTTTACGATGTTGTGAATGACCCTGTATTAGAGTAACGACGACGATTATACTTAAATAAATTATATACACAAAATTACAATCACATAAAGGGTGACGGAAGTACTTAAAAAGCTCCTCCTTGGGCGATACAGGTTTTCAACATACTTTGTACTACATGAAATGAGTATAATGGAAACTAATTTTAAATTCTTCAAATAAGTTAATAACTTCAACACAAATTTCATGCCCATGCGGTTAATTTACAAGATAACAATCGGAATTCTCTTATCTCCGACTTTTGATAATTAAATGATATTTTAATTTATCTCAATGGCGTTATTACGTATTCAGAATTGCCTTTTAATTTTAATTAAATGGGCACTAAACTCAAATCTTCATGAGAATGTTTGTTCTCCCGACAAGTTAATTATAGAGTATTGTTCAAAAACCTTTAATTTAATCTAAATTATGGTATCTATTAGTGTACCTCTTGCGTATCTAAAAAAATTTGAATATGTAGATTTACAGAACGTTAAATAACTTGTTGCGAGTTCCTAATTGTAAGTAGAATCGGCGATGAAGTAGTTATTTTTCGACAATTAGACAGTTAACTGAATTTAAAATAACTCAACAGTCGTGATGTTTTGTGTTACGCACAAGAAATAATCAAATTTGTTTTAAATTGTTATTATTTTTATGTATGTGTGACAGAAGGATAATTCTGTCAAAATCATTGTTAGAGTTAAGATGTAAGGGCGAGGATAGACAATAAAATCATTCATTGATGGTGCGGTCAGTTAATGAGAGGAAAATTATTTGAGAAATTATGCCCACAAGCACTAAAATGAATTTCATGATTCCATTATTATAACTGTTAAAAATTATAGTAACCGTCTAAAGTAATTTGGACGTTTAACAGACAAATTTTGGAGTTTGAGATTTTCTGAAATAATATTGACTAATCTGATATACGCAGAAATAGCGTCTTCTGAAACCAAATTTAATTAAAGGAAATTAAAATGACGCTGACTGAAATTAAATTATTATTTATGTACATTTTTTAAATCCTTAGTAACTTTTTCTTATTTTTTGTGTTCTCCCTAGAAAGGGGCCCTAACCTCAAAGTAATCCTTTATGTAATAATGTTCATGCCCCTTGCAGCCAAGAAAATGAAGCACTTTAGTTTTGTTGTTAATGTTTTAAATATATGTTTTTTTTTTATGAAGGAGAAGGAGTTCCAATTGGTATAAAGAAGTTTAAACAATTGTCATATGAGGCGTGACAATTGTCTAAATCATGAAACAAGCACAGGTGTAATCTGATTCTTAGTTGCAAAAATTGGTAAAGGTACAGTAGGTGTACACGAAAAAGAAACTATAACGAAATTCCACACAAATGTAGGAAATTATTCACAAGTTGTGCCGAAGCTCTCATACAATGTAAAAAAAAATTTAAAAATTACAAATTGTAGATAATTCTATTTCTATCGCAATTGTTCGGTGCGAAAGCCTACAGTTGAGGGAATATTAAAAAAAATACTCAGTATCTAAATTAATGAAAATTATTTTGTTTATACAATGCGCCTAAAGGAATATTTCTGAAAATTTTGGTTTGACCGGTTATTATGGCAAATTTTCTAGTGCTCATTATTTGGAAAAATAAAAAAATTATATGACAATAGTTAAACATATAGCTTGGTACATCGTCAGTTTAGATTTCTGAATTGTAGTCCTCTGATAGATATTTATATAAAAATATTAAAAAAATGAGTAATTGTGCGCATTTATTTAAAAAAGAAATGCTGGTATCACAACAAATATAACGAATATTATTCATTCTACTGAATCTCTGATATTTTGGTCTTGTATTATATTTAACATATTTAGGCCAGGAAAATAAGCTGAGAAATTACCATTTCACGACTTTTTGTTTCGACAAGCTGAATTTATCACTATAGATGCTAAATATTATGTACAATAACATATTAGTTTCCACAGTCATAAACATGGGGAGAAAATTATTTACAGGGTGGTTAATTGCATAATTTTTACGTAGATTCACGTTTTTCGCTTATAACTTTTTTCCATTCATTTCCACGAGAAAACAGTAAAGTACTTTTTTTCGTCTTCAAAAGACCTATAAAATTAGCCCTCGAGCGTCAAAAAGTATTGATTAGATCAAAAGTTATAAACAGAAGAAGTTTATTTATGACTTTTGAATTAAACATTTATAAATTGCGTTATTATTACCAGAACGTTTTGGAATCGCATTATCATTATCCTTATCATTCACTTATTCATTCATTATAGCATTCCTTATCACTGTCTAATAACTCACACGAAATCTAGAATCGGTAAGTTGAATAGTTTACAAATTATGGCCTTATAAACAAATTAACTAATCATTAGTCTGGTCGATCCCGAGAATCTTTCACAATCGCACTGATTTTTTTCTTGGTAGATTTCATAATAATACATTGAAATCTATCAGTTTTTTTTTTAAATTTCAACTCCATTGTTTTTCAACGAATCTTGACGACTTTTTTTTTAATTTAAAGTGCGATTGTGGAAGATCCTCGGGATCGTCTATTCTAATAATTAGTTATTTGTTTATAAGGCCATAACTTGTAAATTATTACCGATTCCAGATTTCGTGTGAGTTATTAGACAGTGATAAGAAATGAGAAGATGCGATGCCAAAACGTTCTGATAATAATAACGCAGTTTATAAAAGTTTAATTAAAAAGCCATAAATAAACTTTATAACTTTTGATCTAATCAATATTTTTTGACGCTCGAGGGCTAATTTTGTAGGTCTTTAAAAACGTGAATTTATACAATTAACCACCATATGTTATTGTACATAATATTTAGCATCTATAGTGATAAATTCAGCTTACCGAAACAAAAAGTCGCGTCTAACTCTATATTTCTTGACCTATATTTATTCATTTCAGCACCAATTTACAGCTTATCACACTTTTGCGTTAAAACATTATTTTCATTATTAATAATGCTGCTTTGTAGCGATTAAAAAGTCGAGAGTCATATTCTCAGTTATACAAAGTGTTTCATTGATAAATTCTTAATTTTAACCACGTATTCGGAAGGCCTAATAAAGACAAAACAATTTTTTCTTGATCTTTTAAAAATTAAGCTAATTACTCCTTAACTCCCGTTAACTTAGTGCTTCCCGTAATAAGGAACGTGCCGCGCAGGCAGGCGGAGTATACAGCAATCGAACGTTGTAGCGAAACAGCTGATTTCCTAGTCGTTATCTGATCCAGTTTTGCAGTTGCTTTCAAAATCAAAGTGCAACGGATCTCAACATTATTAAGACTTTATGGACGAATAAGTGGGTGTTTTTAGCAGTATTTGTCGTTTTAAATAAGTAAGTAACTCTGAAAAGTAATAAGTTACACAATAAGGTATACGTACTACAAACTGAATAATTACGTACTTGAACATTCACATATTAACTAAAGTTTCAGTGTCTACAATTGTTCGTGTTATTAAACAAGGTATACAGATCATTGCGTAAAGAGGAAGCGAAAACAAAAATTTTAAAATATCGATGACATGACGAGAAACGTAATTCGGCGGACAATTTGTAATTTATATAAAGAAAATTGAGGATATAAAAAGTAAAATATGTTGTTGGCCAAATGAACATACAGGGTGATTCATTAACAATGGGAAAGTCGAAAGCTGAAGATACTACACGTGAAATGGTGACCATTAGCGCAAACACGCCTTATCCGAAAGTTGATAGTTTCGGAAATACAGGATGTTGAAAGTTAAAATTTTAAATCGTTTTTTTGCGATTATTCTGAAAATATGTAGGTTAGGAACTTGAAAATTTGTGAAACTATATTTTTTTAGGCGACGAATAAGATGCGTGTTGTAATTTCAGCATTGCTCATAGAGGGCGCCACTTACGACCAATTTTACCGAAAATTTAGTTAATAACATTTTACCCTGTATATTTAACATGAAACTTGATTCAAAACCTGAAAGAGCTATCATTTTTCCATTAATTATGTACTCTTGTTTCATTTCGGTATCTCGATCCGTTTTCGAGAAAAATCGATTTAACGAACACTATGTTTTGATAATATGAGAAATTAAAAGCGAAACAAACCAAGTGTTTCTTCGTGTTATTACAACAATTAACAATAAAACAAATAAAATACGTAATTATGATTTAAAGTAATTGTTCGAAGAATCCACCGTTGACACTGATACACTTTACACGTTTTCTGAGAGATCTTCGAGTTTGAAACAACATATTGGGATTGCGTCTGACTTCGTTGGCAGCGATTTGTATTCTTTGCCACAACTCTTCACACGAGCCAATAGATTCTTTGTAAACTATATCTTTCATTCGAGACCAAATAGAAAAATCAAGAGGATTGAAGTCCGGACTTCTGGATGGCCAAGCAAAAATGCTTACATGGCCAATCCAGCGATTTGGAAAAACTGCATCTAAATATGCACGCACTGGCCAAGAAAAATGCAGTGGAACTCCGTCGTGCATGAACCACATGTCTCTTCTTAAATAAAGTGGAACTTCTTCAAGCCGTGGAAGCATTTTTACTTGGCCACCCAGAAGTCCGGACTTCAATCCTCTTCATTTTTCTATTTGGAAGAATCTATTGGTTCGTGTGAAGAGTTGTGGCAAAGAATACAAATCGCTGCCAACGAAGTCAAACGCAATCCCAATATGTTGTTTCAAACTCGAAGATCTCTCAGAAAACGTTATGTAATGTATGTAAATGTCAACGGTGGATTCTTAGAACACTGACTTTAAATCATTATTAGGAATTTCATTTGTTTTATTGTTAATTGTTGTAATAACACGAAGAAACACTAGGTTTGTTTCGCTAATTTCTCGTATTATCAAAACATAGTGTTCTTTAAATCGATTTTTTTCGAAAATGGATCGAGATACCGAAATGAAACAAGAATACACAATTAATGGAAAAATAATTGCTATTTTAGGTTTTGAATCAAGTTTCATGTTAGACATACAGGGTAAAAAGTTATTAACTAAATTTTCGGTAAAATTGTTCGTAAGTGGCGCCCTCTATGAGCAACGCTAAATTTAAAACACGCACCTTATTCGTCGCCTAAAAAAATATAGTTTCACAAACTTTCAAGTTCCTAACCTACAAATTTTCAGAATAATCGCAAAAAAACGATTTTAAAATTTTAACTTTCAACATCCTGAATTTTCGAAACTATCAACTTTCGGATAAGGCATGTTTGCGCCAATGGTCACCATTTCACGTGTAGTATCTTCAGCTTTCGACTTTCCCATTGTTAATGAATCGCCCCGTATAATAGACATTTTCTACACATATTTTTTAGGGACGCCTATGAAACTCACTAAATTTTATTGCTGGACGTTTTTATACATCTTCAACTGACTTAGGAAAGACTATATGTACCTACCTGAAACAAATGAAACACATTTTGTTCTAAAAAAGACTTTATCACGTGAGCATTTTGCTCTAGTTTCTCTGTATTTTGAGATGGATCCTCTGAACCATTTCTTTCGAAGGTAATGGTCACATCTTTTGATAACATTATCTGATCTTAAATATTATATCTTTATATCTCTGTGTAAAGGTTAGGCAAAGTTCAGTAGGGTTAATATTGATGTTTACTGTACTTTCAGTATTAAATCCAGTATTTATGTATTATAACATAGGTTAGTTATTAGTATTATTCTGTAATTTTCTTACAGTGACCTAAATCAATAGCGATAAAATGTAAGAGTAATGTTTACAGAAACATTTGGTATGTTTGCTTTTCTGTGATATTTTAAGTAAATCTGATCAATACTTTTTGCAATATTGATTACACTTACTAAAAAAATGCAAAAGTTCAAAGTTACCGTTTACAGTCTTTATAATATGTTACAGAACACTACCATAAAACACAATGCTGCATTCCCATACCACAAATGTGGTCTGCTAGGCGGCTAACAGAGTTCTCCAACAACACACCGGATAAGCACGTGATTAATCTAATTGGTTGAGCCAAAACAGGTCGGTATAAATTTACACTTTCTTTCGTATATTTAAAAGACTAAAATGAACATGTAAAGGGTGGTTGATTTTCGATAATTTTATAGAGTACAGCCTAAACGGTGATAGATACAAAAAATCTGATATCGATGTCCCGTCCTCTTTTTTTGAGTTTATTTCGCTGGTACCAAAAGGTCTTGGCTAACTTGATTAGTTTTAGATATACAGGGTTTTTTTGAAAAATGGACTATTTACATTAACTTCTCTATCTCCGTTGTCATTCAATTTAGAAGAAAAAAAATGTGCACATTATTTGTTCTATTTACGCCAGTGGCGTACTCAGATTTTTTACAAATCGCACAGTTTTCCGATATTACATAAACATAAGTTTTTTTAAATAGAACACCCTGTATGTGGCCATCCTGTTGAATAGCATTTTTTTACCTTTTCAGCTCAACGATATCACATGTTCTTTCAGCATGATGGTGCGCCTCCACATAATTCCCACATATTTAGAGAATTATTAAATCATAATTTCGGAGACAATTGGATCGGTACGTACGGACCAAAGAGGTGGCCGCCTAGCTCACCAGACCTAACCCCTATAGACTTTTATTTTTGGGGGGATCTTAAAGACAAAATTTATAAGTATAGAGCTAATAATGTCGAGGAGCTAAGGGAACATTTTGAAAACTATATTCAGCGGGTGTCAAATATCCACATTTACAATGCGATTCGCTCCATTGCCAAAAGTTGTCAGTTATGTATCAACGAAAATGGCCGACAATTCGAGCACTTGCTGCGACTTTGTTATGTCTTTTTGTTTTATTGTTGTTTCTCTCATTTTATAGTTGTTATTTTTGTTTAGTTTATGTTTAATAGTTATAAGTGTACCTATAATTAAATCTATTAAGTAAAGATAAATGGATAATATAATTTATTTTTTCTTGTAATTTTTTAGTCTAAGTTAGGTGCTTAATACAAAAATAATAATAGAAAACGAATATTAAATAAATCTCACGGGCAACTGAAAACATATCTACACATTTTTTACATTTTTCTTCATTTAGGCAAATAAAAAGTATCTATTATTATATATGGCTGAAAAGGTAAAAAAAAATGCTATTCAACGGGATGGCCAAATACATGGTGTTCTATTTAAAAAAACCTATGTTTATGTAATATCGGAAAAACTGTGGGATTTGTAAAAAATCTGAGTACGCCATTGGCTTCCTAATAGAAAATAGAACAAATAATGTACACACTTTTTTCTTCTAAATTGAATGACAACGGAGATAGAGGGGTTAATGTAAATGGGCCATGTTTCAAAAAACCCTGTATATCTAAAACTAATCAAGTTAGCCAAGATCTTTTGGGATCAGCGAAGTAAACTCAAAAAAAAGAGGACGAGACATCGATATCAGATTTTTTTGTATCTATCACCGTTTTGGCTGTACCCTATAAAACTATCGAAAATCAACCACCCTGTACACTCAAATGTGTAATTTCGCACAACGTACTATGTATGTTCAATTCATTTACATTTTTTGCGTATAAAAATCATTGGAAATATGTAAAAGGTCTATGTAGATTTCTACAATCTTTATCGGTGTACTAAAATACTGACAATGTTTGCTTTTGATCTAGATTCTTTCACGAAAAACCCTACTAAATCATTATTAAAAAAAAACAATGGAACCATTATGCATATTTCTGTACAAGCTAAAAAACAATTCTGAAGAAAGGCTATCAAGTATTTTTCCGCCCGTGTGTTGCTGTCATACATTTATTTATATTACCCTACCCTTTACTTGTAATCCTTGCACTAAGTAGTTGGTAAACAGCAATATGCAAATTTCCATTTTTACGTCCTATGTTAAACAACGCGAAAAAGGCATAAAAAACAAATGTAAGTGTTACCGCGTTTGTTTAGTCTTTTTCTCCACACCTCGGCAGTACTGTTTACATTATCCACGAGTAGAGTGAAGCGTTTTTTTTCCATCGGACAATACTAGATTGCATTCTCGCCGTTGCCGAAGGAATCTGACCCCGGTGGGTGTTTGGTGACCTCCAATTTAGTTCAGCTTTAAAATGGTAATATCAGAGTTCTTACAAGAGCCAAAGGCGGACGGTTTTCGGCTGTAACGTTTCTATGAAAAGCGAACAGGAGGCGTTAACCGCTTATAAACCACCACAAAATATAAGCTTGTTAATTTCTTTTGCGAAAATCCATTGTAATCCTGAACGACGATACGTGTAATTGGTAAATTAGAGTCCGCTTTAATTCGATATAAAATTGTTTTATTTTCTTTCCTACTAGTTTCGGATAATATGTAATCATCAGGGAAGAAGAAACTACAATTATAAGCAAAAACTTTTTAATGTAATAAAAATAACCAATAAAACCAAAATTATTGAAATTATTGTAAAAACAAAGTTAAACTATATTCATACATTGAAAGCGCTTGATATACAGGGTGAACCGGTAAAATCGCACAACACTCCAGGAATGGATTCTATACGTCAAAATAATAGTTTATGTTAACATCCAAAGATTCATACATTCAAAGGTCCATCTATTCCTGTTTTAAAGAAGCCATTCATCTGAAGATGCATACATTCAACCTCAAAATCAACTATATTGGATCCTGGTCCGTCATATTAGATCCACCGTGTTGAATTTGCAATTCTGATTCTTCGTATTCGTGATCAGCATCCCCCAAAATACCCCAGGATCTAATTCGGAATTAATCTGTTGATTTTTTTTTTAAATCTCGTCCGCGATATTGGATCCGGCCATGTCAAATTTTGCAATTCTGAATTCAAATTCGTGATTAGCGAACATAAAAACCCCCACGGATTTTATTAATCTGAAACCCCTACATACCAAATGATCCTATTCATTCCAAAAATAATTTTTTTGTTGTTTTTTCTCATACTTCTTGGTCTATTTTTGCTATTTTTGACCAATTTTTTGAAGTTAGAAAAAAATGTGACGAGTTAGCGTCAAAATACTATAGGATGTACTAGTTTGGTCAAAACCATATTACACATTTTTTTGTGTGACTAGGTAATTTATTGGTTTTGAAAAAACATGTTTATGCGCTTTCAATAAATTTCAATACACATAAACCTTACGAAGCTGCTGTCAAAAGTAACAAAAACGTCAAATTCCTGCCAACTGTCGATAAATTAATTTTAATGATTTTATTGCAGTGTATTGTCAATGATCGTTCAGCATACATTGATTTTATAAGCTAGCCTATCGCAGATACACAAAACAAGACGGTCCGTCCAATTGTTAGTATTGTCCACAGTGTGTCGATCGCAATACTCCATGATCCTGACAAACGTCAAAATTTGTGGACAAGCATCAGCCCTTACCTACTTTGTGATCACAAAGTATTGTAAACTTAAAACAATAAAATATCGTCATTATATCGTACACAATTATAAAATTGCCGTTATTGCAAATTTCTTTTCAACATTAGTTATTTGTTACTGACAGGACTAAGTAGATATTTTTTCTGGTATCTCTCCTAAATTTTACATCTTATATCTTGAAAGGCATTCCGAGATTGATATCCATGGGAATTTTATTTCTCAATTTGGCAAATAGGCATGATGACAGTAACCAACAATCACTAAAATTATGTATTTATCTAATGAAATATGATTCATGGACTATGAAAAACGTATTTATTTTTGTATTATGAGGGAGATTGATAATATTTTTGATAAAATAAAACTACAACATACAGCAAACCGCCATGATAGGTTGAACACCAATCAGAGCGAATTACGTCACATCTATGTAAATGTCATTTTGTGTCATTCGACAATATCCGCAGTTCTTCGTTTAAATATTTTGTGTTTGCCAACTATAAGTTGCTTAGTTTTGTGTTACCAAAACCACAATCAGGAAACGTTAGATTCTTGAAAAGTTTCTAAAAGAAGGAAAGAAAATAAAGCTCAACAACTGCGAGTTAATCATACATCAAAAAGACTATGTTTGTAATCAAAAGTTTATCGATGCATAAATTGGCGCTGAAATACAAAGAACAGACCTGCTACACATTTTTGAAAAAACTCGTATTGACTGATGAAGATGAAAGTTGAAGAAGAGGGGAGACCAACATCAAAGCTGTTTTTTTTAGTCGATGCAAAACCGATGGTGCAACTCTGATCGCGTTAATAAATGGGTGAAAAAATCTAAGATGCATCGGCCATTAAACACGATAGAATGTTGGAGGATGAAGTGACGAAAACTGTTTGGGGAAACAGTTGGGGTTTAAACCAGTTTGGGGAAAAAATAACGAAAATTCCGACAGAGCTAAATTTTGGTGGAGACCTTGGATACACCATTAGAAATAAAGTGTCAAATGTCCCCATCGATCCTATGTGTGCTAAAAAAAGTTATTCGGGGTCAAAGGTCAAAATTTGAGGTTTTTTGGATTTTATTCGAAAACGGTTTTATCAAAAAAGTATCTCCTACAAAAATTATAGCCCATAAAATTATCTACAAAAATGGTCTTTATACTTTTTTTTCTAAGAATCACCATTCCTGAGATATCGCGATTCTAAATGTTGAAAGAGTCACGTTCTACATGATATCCACATATATGCCACGTATATGTATATGTTATGGACCAGGTGATTAATGCGGGCATTATTAATAATGTCTAGCTCTAATTACTATCTAAACTTCATTATTTATCACATTGCACAGTCATTATTATATTGGTACGTGACCATTGGGCAATTTGATAATAAAGCTAAATTTGACACGGTGCGAGGAGGGAAGCACGAGTCTGATTGCTTAAACTTTAGTTTATTTTATGTTTTATAAATAATATATCAAAACTTCTATAAAACAAAGATATTTTGTGAAATGTTTGTTTTAAATTTTATGTTTTGTGTTACGTATTTATTTAATATGACTCCTTAAGTTTTAAATGCAGAAACTAGTGGATTCTTAATGTAGAAGTCCTTTCTAATTAATCCAAATAATGAGTCTGATTATTTAAATTGTTTAACATTTAGTTTATTTTAAGTTAAATGACAATAATAATAAAAAAAATAGTAATTAAATATGTTTGTATTACTATACCCAAAAGGTGATGGACAATATGTATAATGCCCGGTCAATTTGATTAATTGAATAATTATTATCAAATTGCACACTCATATTGGGCATTTTACATAACGACCGGGCATTATGTATAATTCCCGATTTATCACTTGGTCCATAACATATACATAGTCAGGCACTTAATACAAATAAAAATGCCCATTAGTGTCTCTTATATGCATAAACTATACTATTCTGAGAATATACACTCAAAAGAAACTCAGTCCCTTAGTCAATCCCCTCTACCCGCATGGCCTTGAATAACATCTGGCTAGTCTATTGTAAAAACTTTTGTAAAAAATACACGAAACAAGAAACAAGTACAACTATATTGTCTTCCTCCAACATCGGCTTCTGCTAATCAACACTTGTATCGAGTATANGATGAAGCTGAAAGTTGAAGAAGAGGGGAGACCAACATCAAAGCTGTTTTTTTAGTCGATACAAAACCGATGGTGCAACTCTGATCGCGTTAATAAATGGGTGAAAAATCTCAGATGCATCGGCCATGAAACGCGATAGAATGTTGGAGGATGAAGTGAGGAAAACTGTTTGGGGAAACAGTTGGGGTTTAAACCAGTTTGGAGAAAAAATTTTTAAAATGCTTTGCAAAAACTGTGCCACAATAGCAGAATCGTCTGATGGAATCTGTGAAGACAGTATTTAGTCCGGTCAAAATAGACATTTCAAATAACGAAAATTCCGACAAAGCTAAATTTTGGTGGAGACCTTGGGCACATCATTAGAAATAAAGTGTCAAGTCCCCATCGATCCCATGTGTGCTAAAAAAAGTTATTCGGGATCAAAGGTCAAAATTTGAGGTTTTTTAGATTTTATTCGAAAACGGTAAGTTTTATCAAAAAAGTAATTCCTACAAAAATTATAACTCATAAAATTATCTACAAAAATTGTTCTTATACTTTTTTTTCTAAGAATCACCATTCCTGAGATATCGCGATTTTAAAAGTTGAAGGAGTCACGTTCTACATGATATTCACATATATGCCACGTATATACATAGTCAGGCACTTAATATAAGTAAAAATGCCTATTTGTGTCTCTTATACCCGCATCGTCTTGAATATCTGGCTAGTCTATTGTAAAAACTTTTGTAAAAAATACGAAACAAGAAACAAGTACAACTATATTGTCTTCCTCCAACATCGGCTTCTGCTAACCAACACTTGTATCGAGTATACTATCAAGTTCAGACATGACTATAGGCAATCCCCAGAAGACTGGGGCAATTAACAGATAATACTTTGGAAGCGATTCAAACTTTACTCCCACCTGCTCTGGAAACACTACTAAACACTATTTTTTGCAATTGCACAAAGAGGTTGTAGTGCTAAATGTGGCTGTAGAAGAGTAGGGTTACTATGTTCTCCAGCGTGTACTAATTGCCAAAGCCAGTCTTGCTCAAACGTCCAATTGAATACAACAGGCGAAGATTAATGTGGTTTCAATGAAGAAACAGCTGATTCATCTTAATTTGAAGAATTTATGAACCTCCAGCAAGAAGAAGAAGAAGAAGAAATCGAAGAAGACAGAAAGAAGTCGACTTTGAAGAGTATGAATCAGATTAAAATATCAAAAGAAATCAGAACTACAGCTAAAGTCAATAACCAATTTTAATAATAATCATTATGCAGTTAATAGAGTATTGTCCCTGAAAATTCCGTCATAACAGTTCGTGGAGTAGGCCTACCGGGGAAGCTATGTTAAAAAAATGCGATAAAGTGTACTACCTCGCCGGTGGGTGGTGTGGAAATGTGTGCATATCATGTAGAACGTGACTCCTTCAACTATTAGAATCGCGATAGCTCAGGAATGGTGATTCTTAGAAAAAAAAAGTATAAGGGCCATTTTTGTAGATAATTTTAAAAATTTATAATTTTTGTCAGGGCTACTTTTTTGATAAAACTTACCGTTTTCGAAAAAAATCCAAAAAACCTCAAATTTTGACCTTCGACCGCGAATAACTTTTTTAGCACACATGGGATCGATGGGGACTTTTGACACTTTATTTCTAATGGTGTACCCAAGGTCTCCACCAAAATTCTCTGTCGGAATTTTCGTTATTTGACCACTATTTTTATGACTAATTTGACCGGACTAATTGTTGAAATTAAATCTACTACGAATATGAGGACTTTTAAAAATTATGTGGAAAAAGGAAAACCGACCCAGAAGTTTTATGTGCAGATGGCAGCTACAGATGTATGTAGCTCATTGCAACTACAGTACAAATAAAAAAGTAGAAATAATTAATGTTACATTTGGTGACAACTATGTATCAGATTTTCTTAATATTTTAGTCCTTTCATGGAAAGATAATGTGTATCCATTATTATACCAAAGTACAATCTGAGGGTAAATAAAATGCATATACTATTATGGTAAGTTTGTATTTTTATTTAACTAATAAATCTTGCAACACAAAATATTAGCACCTTATGTTTATTGTTGATAAACATAGATGTGACGTCACGTAGACGCCATGACACCGGCAACCGTTTTTTGTCAATATTTTTCTACTAAGCCTTTTATTTTCTATAGAAATAAGATATTTATAGAAATAGTAAATACTTCCGAACATCATAAAACAGTTTTTCAAAATCTGTTATCATGCCTGTAGATACCTACTGTTTGCAATATTGCCAACTACAGAACGGAATTACGCCCACGGGCGGTTTGTTACAAAGCACTGCCGCAGTTAATTTTCGACTGCAGCTCCCCCTATGAAAACAGAACCGAAAATTAAAGTTGCCGTATTTACATAAACTTTTGCTCGTGGCATAGACCGGCCATCGTCCGCCGATCAGAGGTAAATTTAACTGCGTAACTTTCAAATTGTTAATACCTTTATGATTTATAACTACCGCGGCAATACGATTATATTGTTTAACGATTTATTAGTAACGAAAATAAATCAACACGAAGCCGATGAGAGGTTATTGAATTTAATCACTTATTTGCAATCATAAATTGCCAATAACAGGTGTCAGATAGCAATGACCTCGCTCAGCGATTCCAATCATCCACATAATAATTAACTCCTCAAGCATTGTCTCAGAACGGTCACTTTCCATTCTGAAAGCTGGGTAACTGGACCGGTAAGTTCATTAGTTATGTAAATCGAATTCGCTCCTAAATAATGATTTACTGCTCTCAGCCTTTGATGGCAATTGGATAAGGAATGTGATTTTTAGAAGAGCAACTCCGAATAGGTACGTTAATCACCACAATGGTTTACTATTATTATTAAATTCAACGCCAAACTAAGGAAATTAAAAATTTAAGGATCTGGTTTGGTAGGATCATCTAGTTTATTCTGACTACAGGTTTATTCCAATTATTATTTCTAAAAGAAAACAAATAGTAAATGTTTTAGTGACTATCTAACTAGGGAAACTATCCTTGACGTATAATCCATTTATTTCCTGACACCCTGCATTAAAAGCAGATTTTTTTAAATCATATACTTCTGTTGTTAGCTCTGGCATTTTTACTCTGTTTTAAAGATCTGTTTTAAATTCACATAAGTTCCAAACATGTTTTTCTAGACATCTTCGATGTTCTTCGATACAGTTTACCTAATCTTGTAAAGGATATCTAATTATTGACATTGCTGACAACAACTACTCTGCACTGAGGAAAATATCATTTAGCCCTAAATTGGAATTGATAAATTGTTATAATGGAACTTTGTCGCAATGTCGTAGCCCTAAACCCAGCTTTCGTCTCCAGTTATGATTTTTTCAATGAATGTTTCATCGTCAGTGGATTGTTCAAGAAGTTGCCGACAAACGTCCACACGATTTTCTTTGTGTTCTTCGGTCATCAAACGAAGAACAACTCGATGCCTGTTCAATTTTTCAATCAAAATTTCATGGCATAGCCCAACTGAGATGCTACCCTCTTTTGCAATTTCTCTAACAGTCAATCGGCGATTTGCATGCACCATATTTATCATCTTCAATTGACAGGTGAACCTCTTTAAATCGTGAAAACAATTCGTAACATTGCATACGACCCAGAATATCATTTCCGTAAACTTGTTTCAAAAGTTGAAAGGTTTCCGTGAAAGTTTTCCACAGTTTTACTCAAAATTTTATATTGCGTTGTTGTTCCAGAAAAACGCACTTCAGAAATCGTCACTAACACCTAAATACGTTGCACTCAAATAACAATATCATGGAAACTAAATGAGATCCAAGAACATGCGGTGTTGTATATCGTCAATTTAAGGTAGTAAAATCGTGTTAGCAAAATAATTTTTATACAACACTTGTACATAATGATACTATATTTCTTTGGTTTTAAAGGAGTAATGTGGCCTATACGTCACTAGTGAGTTATAAGTAAGTGAGTTATACTACTAAGTTATGACTTATAACCCAATAGAAATCATAAAAAGATAAACGTTTGGTTTATTATTCTAGTATTTATTAGAAAACCAATTTGAAACAGTAAGTCAACAAATAATCTAAAATGCTACACACTTACAATCTACCTACTTATTAATATTAACATTAACATTTATGGTAAAGTCGTAATTTGATGCCAAAGGGTTATTGGAATAATTTTGTGATTATGGTAAACTTATAGAACAGGTTGCCCCTTTGCTTGTGCTTGTTTCAGGAGTCTGCACCCCTTGTATATTTTTAGCAATATCAATTTTACTGGAAATTGACTGTTCTATATAATCTTCCGCCATGGTAGATGACTTCTATCCACCGTGGCGTTTGAGTGTTGTAAGCTTTCAGCGTGTATATAAATTAGAATCTGACAAGCCAAAATATCGCGCAACATTAGGGATTTTTGATAGCTTATTAATATCAACATATTGACGTGTGCATTTTCCGTTTTGAAAATTGCAAAAGAACCTATAATGCTGCTCATTTTGAGGCCTTAGCTTAGAATATTTTCTAATTAATTCGATTGGATCAACACAAAATCCTTTATTTAACACAGCGAAGCTTCTTGGTTTGTTCATTTTAGTATTTGAAATCACGATGTGCACATACTGCCCTTTGTCCTCTATATTGTCTAAGCTTAGATGGGTCAATTTCTCGCAACGGCAAGCGCCAAAATCTCCTAATATCAACAAATTTAATAAATATAATTCAGTTAAACTATTCAGTAGAATCTACCTTATTCATACGATGATCTTCGTCTAGGGAGGGCTTCACGCAAAAATTGTTTGATTTTTTCACTTTCTAAGACCTTGGATTTTTTTGGTTGAAAATGTTTGTGCTTATAATGTTTGTGCTTATAATGCCTATAGTCTTCCGAATTTAGAAATTTCAATGTTCTTGTAAACTCTCAAAGTTGACTTCAACATTGAATATTTAGTCCACAATGTCGATGGAACTTAATTTCTCGCTTAATTGAAAAAATAAGCCAGCAAGACATCATCACATACGCCTTTCACCCCTTCTTTGACTTTCCAATCTTGAAATTACTTCAGTTCTTTGTTGTATATAGATTTTGATTTCTCCGGAATGATGCCTGCAGTAGCCGCATTAGCTTTTTCCACATTTTCTATTTTTTCAGTCTTGGTTTTAGGATTTCAACGTGATTTCAACTAAAAAAATATTGTTTGTTGACTGACTTGGTTACAGACACAATTTAGGTTGACACTCGCATCCTTTGTAATATTTAAAAATACATTCATTTCGTTAAATTACTTTTTCTGACATTGACAATTTGAAATTTTAACTTTTATTTATTATTAAAACGAAATTTTATGAAAGCGAAAGATAAAATTTTGTGTGGCACAAGTGTGTTAAGTGACTTGGAAATATTTTCCTAGCGTGTTTCATTTCCGGTGTACCAAACGAACACAGATGAAAGAGAAAGTAATTTTGAGCAAAATAGTTCATGTCGACATGTGACCGAAAACGCTCCCTTGTGGTGTTACGCCCCATGAGTCATTAGGACCCAATTTTATTACAATATCTCAAAAATGTTTCGAAATAAATTTGTAAAATTTTATACAGAGGTGCCATTTATTTTTTATTTGTCAAATTCCTAATTCTTTTTACAAAAATCGAAATCCTTGACCATTTCTACATGAAAAAGACATACTTGTTTCATTACGATATCTGCAACGGTTTTCCAGAAAGCCGATTTTAACTTACCTTTCTATTGAAAATTAAAAATTATAAAGAACCTAGAATTCTATTTTCCCTAAATGAAGCAAGTGTGTCTTTTTTACGTAGAAATGGCCAAGGATTTCGATTTTAGAAAAAAGAATTACGAATTTGACAAAGATGTTACTTGGCTTGACCCCCGCAGGGACGACCCTGAAAACAATGAGTTAATTTGGTTTAGATAAAGGAATTGCTCGTAATAAATGGTACCCTTGTATAAAATTTTATCAATTTATTTCGAAGCATTTTCGAGATATCGTAATAAAATTGTGTCTTAATGGCCCTCTTCAAATGGGCGTAGCGCCACACGGGGGCGTTTTAGGACACATGTCGATATGAACTTTTTTGCTCAAAAATCTGTGTTCGTTTGGCACACCGGAAATTAAACACCCTGCATATACCATAACACACTAGTGCCATAAATAACTATTATTAAGCTTCTGATATATTTGAAACATATTATCTTATCAAAACCGATAGGTATTATTTTTTAATTCTATTTTAAATTTTTCTCAGTGTAGTGATATAAAGTTTAGAAACTATAACATTTTATGATAAAATTTGTGACAAAAAATATATAATTTTTTATGACCAAGAGCTAAGCACAAAACAGTGGAATGGTGACCACATAATTTTGTATAGTTCAATAAAGATCGGTTAATAAATTTGAATAAAAAATCCATGTGTAAAATAATACATAACACATTACCTTTTGTTGTAACAAAACAAATGACGTAACAAGATGGGGGCATTTGAAATTAGAAATGATTTATCTTAATAAAAAACAGAGGGGGTTCTAAAGATTTAAGTATCAAATAAATTTTAGAATAATGGTACAAAATTGTGTATATTAATTTATCAGTGTGAAGGTGTGATTTATGTTCCTATAATGAATATAATTTATAAACTATATCGCCACTTGTTTTCTATTCTCACGGCGAGTTATGGGTAATATATTATGAGTGAAGTTTCACCTTTAATTATATATTTCAGAATGGTCGTTCCAGGCTCTATTCTATTATACAGTTATTGAATATATGCTAAGTAAAAATTAAATTAAGTAGCATTACAAAAGGTCATAGAAACAGGGAAAATTTGAAAAGAAGAAGGGAAAATTCAAAATTAGAAAAATACGATAGAATTAAAAATGAAAAGAGGAAAAACAAGGCAAGCTTGTTAAAGGAAAGTAAAATATTGGATTACTGTATTGGTCATAATATTAAGACTACCTTGTTACAAAAATGCTCATTTCTGCCACGTCCTCGGTCAAGACTTGACGTTTCAAGAAACATAACGCCATACTCAAGATAAGATTTTTTGGTGGTAAATAGAATTCATTAATAATACCCATTTTCAGTAAGTAAAATCGTTGAAACTACAAAAAAATTATTAAAATGAATAGGTAATAATCGACATTGTTAAAATTTATTGAGAACATCTGGGATCGTTTCTTACAGAGGAGTAGTAGTAGTAAAGGGGCGGCCTCAGCCTGGCAATTAGGCCACTAGTGGGCCCTTTTTGCCTACCCCGCCGTCCCACTACCTAACCACTCTCTGCCTCTGACCCTCCTCGAACCTACCCGACGCCCTAATGAACGCCAGGATTTTGGTCCATGGAAGGTCTGTCACCTCAACCCTTTGCAGCTCTTCAGCACCAAAGACTTTATGTCTTATTCACCCAAAGGCTGCACAATGTCCCAGAAGGTGGACAGGGGTGTCTTCCTCTTCGCCACATTCGGGCATAGAGGATCCTCCTCAATTCCTATTAAGCTTAAATGCCTCCTAAGTCTGCAGTGGCCTGTCAGAACTCCCACCATTTGGTTTAGGGCTCTTCGACTGAGGCTCAACAACCGTCTCGTCTTGGATTTTCTGTATAAAACTATGGGCCTGCCTATATCCTCTATTTCTCCTCCAATTCTGACCTAAAGTTTGATAGGCCCATTTATTAAGGGCCCTTTTAATGTTGCCTCGTGTGATACTTAAAATTTGTTTAGATCCCTATCCAGGTCCTCTGGACCCGAGACGAGCTAATTGATCCGCCCTCTCGTTACCAGGGATACCCATATGGCCTGGGACCCAAACCAACTCTACTTCTCTTCGTCTGGCCAATGGCTTTAGAGCGTCTCCACATTCCTGGACATGGGCAGACCCAGTCCTCGGGGAGCTAACCGCTCTGAGTGCGGCCTGTTTGTCGGAGCAGATAACAATCTTCTCCTCTGCACAATTCCTTACCTCCTCCTTGCTTGCTACCATCAAAATAGCAAAAACCTCGGCTTTCCTGGATGCCGCTGCCTTCCAGATAAATTCCTGCTCCTGAAAACTCGTCTTCTCCCCGGGGTCCATCAGAATAGCATACTAGGGATCCCGGGGAGAACATATCACCATCCACTGCTCTCTCGAGGGGAAGTGGTGAAACTACTATTATTAAAATGAATAGGTAATAATCGACATTGTTAAAATTTATTGAGAACATCTGGGATCGTTTCTTACAGAGGAAGTATTTATGTAAAGAGAAAAACTACTAGTTTAACTTTAAATTATCATTAGTTCTGTTTAGTTTTCATTACGGAAAGTAATGTTTGTTTTAAACAAAGTTATTAGTTTTTAAGTAATTTATTTCTTTGGGTTCACATTTTTAATTGTTATTACACAAACACAACAAATTTATACGTATATACCGGCCAGAAGAGTTAATCTTCAGTTTCTGAAAAAGAGAAGATATGTCTCGAAACATCAAGAAGCTGGTAAGTTGTTCAACCATTGACAACTGCTACGAAAACCTTCGTTTTGTCATCCTCTAAAATGAACCACCACTGAAATAGACTGCTGACCAACAGAGAATGGTATAAAGAGAATACAATACACTTTCGAAGTTTCCAGCTCTTCCAATCAAACAGCTTGTAACCCGTTCCATATCCACAACACAATAGCAATAATCCAAACGAGGACAATACGAACCCAGTGTACAAACGTCTACCGTGACAAGTCTCATTTTATTAACCAGGACACGAGTTCCTGGCCAGTTACTTGTATCAGCTTTTTAGCTTATTGTTAATCACAACCTTTATAAACAAGCATCTCCTAAACGTCTTAAAAATATGTCTAAGACCAATGAAACAAATTTTTACTGATTTTAAAAACTCTTATATTTTCACGAGCTTTTGCTGTCAAACCTCGCTCTGCTAAGGATATGCTATAGTTCTGAGGTCTAACAGTGACTTGAAGGCTTAACAGTAACAACAGCAAGATTAAAGAGGAAAAAGTACGATGAAAATGATATTAAAAGTTGAGCTATAGTTGAAAACATCCATCGGCGGAGAGCGTTTAAAAGAAACGGCAGTCTTTAGTTGTGAGGAGGGAGCGGCGTTACTTTAAAAAAAAATAAAATCGAGATTACCTCAAGAATTTGGACTTTAATTTTGAAGAGACAACTGGTGGGAAGTTCTAACGGCGTTCTGCCGGCACTTCATCAATAAAGACAATAGAAATAGCTGTCGCGATTAGAGGTGAAGCAAGCAGCACCTAGACCCAACCCGGTAGTCAGTCACAGCCAACTAAATCATGATAGAAGATAAAATCGGCCTTCTTCGATGAGATTCCTCGAAACGGTCAGCATTTAAGACGTGTCAATACAGATAACAATGGGATCAATTTTTCAAGTGCGTGCATCGGCTGCCGTCCGAAACAACAGGATTCCTCGGCCGTGAATCAAAGCCTTTCAATATGCTAATGCGCAGCGGAGCGGCCACATCCATCACCGCGACACTGACATGACAAATCACCCGACCCGGCCTCTGCCGCCTCCCTCAGTCCCCGGACGGCGAGCGGGCGCGGGCCAAATTGGTTTTAAACACGAAATCAACAAATACGGCCGCTGCGGCATTCATTCGGGGCTGCCACGTGATTCAAATGATTCATCCACTAGCGGAAAAACTAAAATTTGATCTACTGGTTTGTTCTCAGAATCAATGTTAATCAATTATAGTCTATTTGGAAATGAAAGAGAGTAATAAAACCCCGAGATAAGAACCGGCCATGGGCGTGGTAATATTTCGTTTCAGGTAATTATCAGGTAACACTAATGCTAACAGGTGATGGGTGTACATTAGTATATTTTACTGGATACATCATAGGGCAGGAGCCAGTGTATTGTGACAGATCAATCCAGTCTTAGAGCTGAATATACGAAGACGTGCTAGTGCAGTAGAGTAAAATTCGACTTGTTTAGTGACTATTGTGCCAGTGGATATAATATTGTTTGGGTAAAATGTCGAGCTTATCAGATTACGTACCTGCTAAACGCGTGAAAAGATGTCCGCTGTCTCAGAATGAGAAGATTATTATATTAAATGTATTTAATGCATTGAAACACCAAAATCCTACCAACAGTGTTGACGACATCGTGGAAAAGTGTTCCAAAATGACAGGGATTGGAAAATCGACTATCTACAGACTTTTAAAGGAAACAAAAAATTAACAAGATACTGTAAATCCCCCAAAATCATCGACAGGGAGGTCAAAAGCAGTTATAGATGATTTCTTCAAAAATGTTATTCGCAGAAAAGTACACTCATTTTATTTTAAAAAAGAAATACCATCGCTAAACAAAATTTTAAGTGAACTTTCAGATGACAACGATTTGCCAAAAATCAGTAGAAGCAAATTATGGGCCGTCTTACGAGAGTTGAATTTTTGCTGGGAAAAGCAGAACAGGAAGTCAGTTCTTATCGATAAAGATGAAATTATTTGTTGGCGAAGATCCTACTTAAGATCAATTAGAAAACTCCGTGACGAAGGGAGAATATTTATTATCTAGACGAAACTTGGGTCAACGAGGGATATACTGTAACAAAAGTATGGCAAGATAAAAATGTAAATAGTTTTCGACAAGCATTTTTGGATGGACTTTCAACAGGGTTCAAGGCACCTTCAGGTAAAGGGCAAAGATTAATAGTGACACATATAGGTATTATAATGCTTTTAAGGTACAATTGACTTATTTGTAGGGCTGTCAGAGAGAGCCGTAATTCAATGGCGTGCCAAGCGGGTCAACTGACACATGCGTTAGCCGCTGCCTCAGAATGCTTTTCACGTTCACTTCATGTTAGTATACTGTTGTCTTTGTTATGGTGCGGATGGTGTGATTAATTCCTATCTGTCGGTATATTGTAAACAATTTAATTTGTTGCTTTTTAATAAATATAACATACGCCTATGTTCCGCGGCTCAGTTCTGACAGCCCTACTTATTTGCAGTGGCAGCTAGCAAAAATCGGAAAAATCTGGGATACTGTCATGGATGTGATTTGTTTGGTTATTTGTTGGCATATGAAGGTGACAGTGTACCTCCACACTTGTATCGGGATGACCGACGGTTCTTTGATCGCTGTTAGGGATGATTCCAGAGTTTCTAAATAAGTTTTAACAAATTTTATTATTCAGAACTTTAACACTGTTTCACATTACCACTGAAAACGCTTATGGTTATTGCATCCATCTTGTCATTAGAAATCCTTTCACGTTTCTAAAAACCTCTTTAAGGAACTCAATCACTTCTTATTTTAATATAACACGCTGACAATTTTCAACATTAAAATCAAACTCTGCCCTTTGGTATGCATTGCCTAATAATTCACCACATTAAAAAGTATCAAAAACTATAAATTTCGTTGTTATCTATACAGGGTATTTCAGTTATAACGAGGGAATGAGGAATTTTGAGGGAAGAATGAGTATAGTACGAATATGCTTTTTGGACCGCTCCTGATCGATGACCTATATCGAGAGTGAATTTTGACCTACCGTTCGATCACTAACCTAACTTTAATACCTATTCTTAACGTTTTCACTGTTTTATAATTGAATATGAGTTTTTAGTATTACATAATTTCATTATCTGATTTTTCATTTTCTTCATTTTTTAAACAATCGTAAATATTTATAATGAGACGTTGAGATTGAACATGTAAATCTTTATTTTTAAATTCTAAATCTGTTTCATCAACAACCGTTTCTACTAATTCAACATTGTCTGGCGGTATTTCGTTTTGTTCCGTTTCAAAATGTCTCTAAAATGCCATGTTGTAATAATATTAGTAAACAAAATATCCCTCTTATTTCTCCCTTTCACAATTGTAATATGAATGGTTAATAGACGATACTTATAATAAATTAAAATTACCTGAATCACACTAAATTCCGCATTGCTGCACTGCACTGCTAGGCAATCTGTAAACGACTGAAATTTACGGCCCCTCGCCCACTACGGCTGTGTGTGCGGCGCACTATGTATCATTTTTGTTTGTTTGTACAAAAATCAAATATCTTGACTCAGAGAGTAGATAAAAATATGAGCCTGGTTGCAAATGAAAGCTGAATGGATGTAGAATATGGAAAAAATATGACTGAGACGATTTTTTTTTCTATATGACCTTCGAATGACTAGGCAAAATCTATGCATCCCAAAAATTTTATGGATTTTTCTAATTATATCGGTCCTAATTCTCTTAAAATTTATTCCAATGCACACGATTTTGCACAATTTGGCACGGCAATTCCAAATCTGGCGTCAAAAATTTTCTATCATTTTTCTAACGCTAGCAAAGTCTCTCCAAAGTCGGTATTATTTTCAAGCTTTTCGACACTGTTACGCAAGAANCACTAACCTAACTTTAATAACTATTCTTAACGTTTTCACTGTTTTATAATTGAATATGAGTTTTTATTATTACATAATTTCATTATCTGATTTTTCATTTTCTTCCTTTTTTAAACAATCGTAAATATTTATAATGACACGTTGAGATTGAACATGTAAATCTTTATTTTTAAATTCTAAACCTGTTTCATCAACAACCGGTTCTACTAATTCAACTTTGTCTGGCGGTATTTCATTTTGTTCCGTTTCAAAAGGTCTCCAAAATGCCATGTTGTAATAATATTGGTAAACAAAATATCCCTCTTATTTCTCCCTTTCACAATTGTAATATGGATAATTAATAGACGACACTTATAATAAATTAAAATTACCTGAATCACACTAAATTCCGCATTGCTGCACTGCACTGCTAGGCAATCTGTAAACAACTGAAATTTATGGCCGGTCGCCTACTACGGCTGTGTGTGCGTCGTTTTCCTGCACGCGCATTCTTCAACTGGGCGACCATACCCATATGGCTAAATAAATATGGTAACTAGTTCTTCAAATATTTCAATGTTGAGTTGTTGCGTAGCGACCGAACCTGGTACATACTACCTAGCTCTTTGGTATTCAATTGAGACCGGAAAGACTATACGTCCTCATATATATTGTTTACCTAATTATTCACAGATAAATAGGTCTAAGATTAATTCAAGTTTCATACGATTTTCGAGAGTATGAAGTTGCTTGATTTATAGGTAAGCAATTTTAGTCTTTCATTATCCACAGAAGTATGTATACCGAAAATATCATTACACACTTTGTTACATTTAGAAGCATAGTTTTCAGGATGAACTGGAGCTTATAACAGAGAACTGAATATTTTACATAAAAATGCTTACTGCGATCGCTGATTGGTTGAATAAAGTTTCGTGAAAAATAACATCAATCACAGCCAGTGAAACAAAATGTTGTTTTAATGTAATCTTGATTTTATTGACTTAATAATTTCTATTTTTACCGTTGATTTTACAACATCAGTACAATAATAATAGTAAATAGCAATAATAACGTAATAGATTTCTGGATTCGATGCTTGTAGTTCTTTCCTATTTCGAGAAATAATGGTGCAAATAGGAAATAATATTTATAGTCTACCGCCACGTCCGAGTGAATGTGCATACAAAAAATGTATCTTCTTCATAGTCGGTTTGCATTCGAGACATGCCTGTAACTAAGACAAAGTGTAAATTGGTAAACTTCGGTCGAAACAAATTGAGAAATACGAAGTGCAGGCAGTGATTTATACGTCAAGGAGAAGGCATGATTAACGCGGTGATTCAAGTATAAATCTGGCGTTCATTTGAAACTGTCGAATTTAAATTTGGATGGTATTTATTTGTATATAAATACTTTGATGCAAATCTTATGAAATGATATTTGTTACACGTATGAAAAATTGTAATTTATAACAGATATTTCTTGAGCAGTTATTCAAATGTAGATTTTAACGAAGTATAACGCTAAGACTTTATGCATAATAATTATAAAAAAATTGCACCCGTAAATATTTTAAAAGGGAGTTTTCTATTTTGTTAATTCTGCTCAAATTTTTTATTATCTTGTTATAAAAAAGGCATTAGATATACAGAACAAGAGGATGTTCTAATAATGGAGCTTATAAAATAAATAATTAAAAAAAGGTATAAAACATGTAGCCAACTTTGCAACTTAATATGACATGGTAAAATGCCTACGTAAATGTACTGAAAGTCCCTAATTTTTAATCTTCCGTAGTGTCCCGACTTTAATATTCTCAGGATATCCAAAAAAAGACTACTTTTCGAAAGCTCCTATCATCGTATCTATAAAATTTTAATGACTTTGATGAAGATTTTTTCAGAACAGGTCATTAAGCAAGCACAATATGTACCAAAAGAGCAACAGTTGAAGATGTTACATTAATTTGTCTGAGTCTATGAATATACAGGGTGATTCACAACTTATCCAAAAAAATTTGGGAATATATGTGGCATAAAAAATGGAGTCAATATCGTAAAAAAAATTTGTAAAATCCTTTCCAAGAAAAAATTATTGTAAGTTGTAGTACTTTCAACCATTACATGGCTGGACAACTGCAGTCTCTAGCGTCATTCACGTTGTGCGCTTTACGCAATGCACGTGGAGAGCCACGTGGCCCTAGCGATTCCGAATACTGGAATTCGATTTTACAATTAGTATTAACGTCGTTGTGATAGTGTTTACAATAGTTTTTTAGAAGTTAGTGTTAAAAATAACTTACGTGTATAGCAACTCGGAGTTGATGGATATCGTTATAATTTATGGAGCAAGATTTATAACGCAAGGCGACATTTATGTTATGGTGAAGCAGAACAACATTTGTGTTAGTTCATAGAAACTGGGTGAGACGGGTCCAAATGTGTTTAATTTTGAACAGTTGTTGCAACATGAGGTAGGTATGTCAAATTATTTTAGTAAGCGTGTATTTTTAAATCATGTTCGAACCGTCCTTTTTATCCTTTTTTTACAGTAAACTTTTAAGTCTGAAAAATAAAAAAAAACGTTTCCTAGGCCATAGAAATCCTTTTCTATAATACCATAATCCGGTGAGGGTTTTTCGAAAAAACCTTTTTTTAATGCTTAGGGAGCGCCCTAACCTCAATGTAGAAGAAAAAGTTTTTAAATACTCGATGTTCAGTTGTAGAAAAAGATGTTTAAAAAGTATTTGCTATTAATAAAATTGATTATAATGACCCTTGATTATATATCTGATGTTTTTTGTTCTAAAACCTAACCTCGAAATATATCATCAAGGGTCGTAATAATCAATTTTATTAATAGCAGTTACTTTTTAAACATTTTTTTCTACAACTCAACNTAATTCACCACATTAAAAAGTATCAAAAACTATAAATTTCGTTGTTATCTATACAGGGTATTTCAGTTATAACGAGGGAATGAGGAATTTTGAGGGAAGAATGAGTATAGTACGAATATGCTTTTTGGACCACTCCTGATCGATGACCTATATCGAGAGTTAATTTTGACCTACCGTTCGGTCACTAACCTAACTTTAATAACTATTCTTAACGTTTTCACTGTTTTATAATTGAATATGAGTTTTTATTATTACATAATTTCATTATCTGATTTTTCATTTTCTTCCTTTTTTAAACAATCGTAAATATTTATAATGACACGTTGAGATTGAACATGTAAATCTTTATTTTTAAATTCTAAACCTGTTTCATCAACAACCGGTTCTACTAATTCAACTTTGTCTGGCGGTATTTCATTTTGTTCCGTTTCAAAAGGTCTCCAAAATGCCATGTTGTAATAATATTGGTAAACAAAATATCCCTCTTATTTCTCCCTTTCACAATTGTAATATGGATAATTAATAGACGACACTTATAATAAATTAAAATTACCTGAATCACACTAAATTCCGCATTGCTGCACTGCACTGCTAGGCAATCTGTAAACAACTGAAATTTATGGCCGGTCGCCTACTACGGCTGTGTGTGCGTCGTTTTCCTGCACGCGCATTCTTCAACTGGGCGACCATACCCATATGGCTAAATAAATATGGTAACTAGTTCTTCAAATATTTCAATGTTGAGTTGTTGCGTAGCGACCGAACCTGGTACATACTACCTAGCTCTTTGGTATTCAATTGAGACCGGAAAGACTATACGTCCTCATATATATTGTTTACCTAATTATTCACAGATAAATAGGTCTAAGATTAATTCAAGTTTCATACGATTTTCGAGAGTATGAAGTTGCTTGATTTATAGGTAAGCAATTTTAGTCTTTCATTATCCACAGAAGTATGTATACCGAAAATATCATTACACACTTTGTTACATTTAGAAGCATAGTTTTCAGGATGAACTGGAGCTTATAACAGAGAACTGAATATTTTACATAAAAATGCTTACTGCGATCGCTGATTGGTTGAATAAAGTTTCGTGAAAAATAACATCAATCACAGCCAGTGAAACAAAATGTTGTTTTAATGTAATCTTGATTTTATTGACTTAATAATTTCTATTTTTACCGTTGATTTTACAACATCAGTACAATAATAATAGTAAATAGCAATAATAACGTAATAGATTTCTGGATTCGATGCTTGTAGTTCTTTCCTATTTCGAGAAATAATGGTGCAAATAGGAAATAATATTTATAGTCTACCGCCACGTCCGAGTGAATGTGCATACAAAAAATGTATCTTCTTCATAGTCGGTTTGCATTCGAGACATGCCTGTAACTAAGACAAAGTGTAAATTGGTAAACTTCGGTCGAAACAAATTGAGAAATACGAAGTGCAGGCAGTGATTTATACGTCAAGGAGAAGGCATGATTAACGCGGTGATTCAAGTATAAATCTGGCGTTCATTTGAAACTGTCGAATTTAAATTTGGATGGTATTTATTTGTATATAAATACTTTGATGCAAATCTTATGAAATGATATTTGTTACACGTATGAAAAATTGTAATTTATAACAGATATTTCTTGAGCAGTTATTCAAATGTAGATTTTAACGAAGTATAACGCTAAGACTTTATGCATAATAATTATAAAAAAATTGCACCCGTAAATATTTTAAAAGGGAGTTTTCTATTTTGTTAATTCTGCTCAAATTTTTTATTATCTTGTTATAAAAAAGGCATTAGATATAAAGGGCAAGAGGAAATTCTGACAACGGAGCTTATAAAATCAATAAAAAAAAAAGGTGCAAGACGTGTAACCAACCTTGGCAAAATTCTCACATTAGTTAGATTATGTTTAAATGGTACTTCATAACCTTATTTTTGTTACTTGTTTAGTGTTACCCTGATATTGGGATTTTTAATCATGTTGGGTTTCATACTTCTTAAATAAATAAATAAATAAAATGCTTACGTAAATTTAATGAGACTTTCTAATTCTTAATCTTCCGTAGTTTCCTAATTTTAAAATCCTGAGATTAAAAAAAGACACTTTTTTGAGAGCTCCTATTGTAACTACATAGTTGTAATGATTTTAGTGATGATTTCTTCAGAAAAGGATATTAAGCAAACACAATAGGTACCAAAAGAGCAACCGTTGAAGATTTATGTTCCAACTACTCAGTAGTTAAGTATACTAAATTGTCTGAGGCTAGGAGTATACACAACATCAAAAAAAAAAAGTTGTTGTAAGGTATGTCAAATTATTTTATTAATTAAAGCCATAAATTAATTTTATTAATTAATAATAACAATAGCGGCAAAAGCAATTGAATTTGCTGATATAAGATAGGTGTTATAAAATCTATTTATTTATTTCCTTGCGAAATTTTTGTTCGTTCATTTTTTATTACACTTTTTCGCCATGCCAGTCGTCTTGAGCAAGGTCAGGTTTTACAGTTTCCAGTACCGTCTAGAAGTATGTTTTTAACTCGTTTTCAAACTGCCCTTGTTATTTTTTTTACAAAATTGTATTTGTTAGAGTCCCCTGTACATCAAAAAATTTTTATTTAGATAATTTCTAAACAACCTCTATTTTTGTAGCTGCTTTTGTCAACAAAACTTTAAAAAAACTTTTTAATTTTCCTGTAGGATTTTTAAATACGTATTTAAATCTACATACAGGTTCGGAAAGTCCCCATGGTTCATCGGCCGTTACGTGAGAGCGATAAAATAAGTAATAGAAATCCGTGCGATAGACAAGTATGGTTACATTGAAGACGTTTCATAATCTGAATAGTTCTAACCCGAAACGGGCGGTGACTATTCAGATTACGAACCGTCTTCACTATAGCCATCCTTGTCTATCGCACGGATTTCTATGACTTACTTTATCGCTCTCACGTAACGGCCGATGAACCATGGGGACTTTCCAACCCTGTATACAAATCGGAACGTGTATTTAATACTTAAAATTGCTCTTATTCTATATTCTGTATTAATATATTAACGTTGTGTTTCCGTAGAGTAAATATATTTGCCTTATTATAAATATTCTACCAATATTGCCAATTATAACATAATTAATTAAAATAACTTCTCTAACTATAAATCTATCGATATTTTCGGAAAACTTTTGGACCTCTGAGATTTTCCCTCAAGTTCCCTTCCCTCTCAGACTATATAAACTTTCCCCGATAGAGTGATACAATCTAAATCTATTCCTTTTTAACTGTTACGATTTTCCAATTTTTTTATTACCTAACCTAAAAATGCCTGCGTGATCCGCATACCAAAACACATACGATCCCGTCTGTTGAGATAATCTTTGATAATAATTTTTATAATATCGATATTCTCGAGAAAACTTTTAAGTCTGAAAAATCTGAAAAAAACATTTCCTAGGCCATAGCAATACCACCTATACAGTGGTGCAATATGTTCTTTTTTAATTGTTCTAGGTTCCGAGATTTTTACATTTTTTTTTTGTGAAAGTAGGTTGTTAGACAAAAAATAACTATTCTTGCATGATCATCAATTCGAAATATGTAAGATCTTTAATCTACATGGGAACCTTAATTTTTTGACGATATTCATTGTCCATATTTTCGGAAATCTTTTGGGTCTCCAAAAAACTTAAAAAATTTCCCCAAGACCATAGCAGTCTTCCCGTGGTGGTGCAATCAGCGCCTCTCGTTAGAGGAAGGACAGGAAGGAAAGTGGAAGGATTACTTCAATTTTAGGAAATTTTCACATTTTCTAGAAGAAAGGAGGCTCTTAGACAAAAAATAACCTTTACTGTACGATCAGCAAGTCAAAATATGTAAGATCTCGGCTGCAGATGAGCACTTATCAAATCTTCTTCCCATCGATACTTTCGAAAAATCTTTGGACTTCGGAAACATCTGAAAAATTCTCTTAGAACATAGAAACCCTTCCCTATACGATAGTGCAAACTGTTCGTTTCTAACCCAATTTAAACAAAACTAACTCCTCTGTTATGATAATTTTCATGAAAAAGTCCTATGTTTTCAGAAAACATTTGGGCCTCACAAAAATCTGAAAAAATTCTCCACGACTAGAGACTCTCTCCTATCTGGTGGTGCCATCTGTTCCTCTCTAACTCCCTCAGTTTCCGAGATCTTTACATTTTCTATATTAAAGGAGGTTCTTAAACAAAAATTACCCCATGATCAGCACGTAAATTGTGTACGATCCCATGTCTAGATGGCCACATTCATATTTTAACAATTTTCATAGATGTCCATGGATATTTTCGGAAAATCTTTGGGATAAAGTTATATAGAAATTCCTTGTGCGGTAGTGCAAACTGTTTCTCTTTAACCCTTCCAGTTTCAGTAATTTTCATTGTCTTGATGAAAGGAGGCTCTTAAGAAAATTAAAAATTAATCGTTACCGCATAACAACAAGTCATATGTAAGATCTTGACTCTAAATGGGCACTTTTTTGGTAATTTTCGTGAAAATTTTTGGACCCCGGAAAAAATCTGAAAAAATCTATAGAAACCCTCTCCGATACTACGGTGCAATCTCTTCCTGCATCATCTTTTCTACCCCGAGATTTTTATAATGTTCCTTATGAAGAGAGCTCAAAATACATACGTATCGCTGATTGGCATCAACGTTCTGGACTAAACAATAGATTAAATTTTGCCAGGATAACGTTTAACATAAACTATTTTATTGAAAATCAAATCTTTATTAAAATAACTTAGCGATACAATTCAATTATAAACAGTAAGGCAGTCATAAATTAAAACCCAAAACATCTTTTATTATTCAGCTGGCTGAGGTTGGCAAGGATTGCCGATGATTTGATCGGCGATGCGACTAGCTTCACGAAGTCCACTTAGAAAAGCCCCGTGAACTGTGGCTGGGTAGTTTCTTATCGTGTGTTCTCCAGCAAAAAATACTCTGGCTGGCCCAGAGGTCACTGAAACTCCTTGTGGGTTCGGTGGTANAGGGCTTTTCGAAGAAACCTCACCGGAATATGAATATTCAGATTACCACGAGATTATTAAAAAAAAATACGACGAGACGATGAAAATTGGCGAGTGGCGAGAATTTTGTCCAATATTTCCCACTGTGCGGTGGTGCAATCTGTTCTTTTCCAATTCTTCTAGGCTCCGAAATTTTTTTGTGAAAGGAGGCTGTTATAGCAAAATTAACCATTCTTGTATGATCATCAAGTCAAAATATGTAAGACCATGTAAGACCCCTACTGATGGGAACCTTAATTTTTTTGACAATATCCCACCGATATCGATATATTCGGAAATCCATTGGGTCTAGTAAAAACCTAAAAAAATCCCTAAAGCCATAGTAATCTTCCTGTATATAGTGGTGCAACCTTTCCAGTTTAGGAGATTTTCACATTTTCTAGAAGGAGGCTCTTAGACAATAAATAGCCATTCCTGCATGAGCAGCAAATCAAAATATGTAAGATCTCGGCTCTAGATGAGCACTTATTCTTCTTCTTCTTCTTCCCATCGACACTTCCCTATACGATAGTGCAAACTGTTCGTCTCTAACCCTTCCAATTTGCTAGATTTTTATATTTTCTTGACGAAAGGAGGCATTTAGACATAACTAACCCCTCTGCTTCGACAATTTTCATGAATAGTCCTACGACATTTTCAGAAAACCCTTGGGCCTCGCAAAAATCGGAAAAAATTCCCCAAGACCAAAAATTCCCTCCTATGCGGTGGTGCAATCTGTACCTCTCTAACCCTTTCAGTTTCTGAAATCTTTACATTTTCTGTATTAAAGGAGGTTATTAAACAAAAATTCCTCCATGATCACCACGTCAAATTATGTACGATCCCACATTAATTTTTTGACAATTTTCATAGATGAACATGGATATTTTCGAAAAATCTTTGGGAAAAAGTAATATAGAAATCCCTTGTGCGGTACTGAAAACTGTTTCTCTCTAATCCTTCCAGTTTCAGAGATTTTTACATTTTCTTGACGAAAGGAGGCTCTTAAAATTAATCATTACCGATACCGCATGATCAGCAAGTCATATGTAAGATCCCGACTGGACACTTTTTTGGCAATTTTCGTGAAAACTTTTGCATCTCGGAAAAAATCTGAAAAAATTCTATAGAAACCGTCTCCGATACGATGGTGCAATCTGTTCCAGCATAATTTTTTCTATTCCGAGATTTTTATAATGTTCTGATTGGCATCAGCGTTCTGGACAAAACAATAACTTAAATTTTGCCATGACAACGTTTAACATAAACTACTTTATTGAAAATCAAATCTTTATTAAAATAACTTAGCGATACAATTCAATTATAAACAGTAAGGCAGTCATAAATTAAAACCCAAAACATCTTTTATTATTCAGCTGGCTGAGGTTGGCAAGGATTGCCGATGATTTGATCGGCGATGCGACTAGCTTCACGAAGTCCACTTAGAAAAGCCCCGTGAACTGTGGCCGGGTAGTTTCTTATCGTGTGTTCTCCAGCAAAAAATACTCTGGCTGGCCCAGAGGTCACTGAAACTCCTTGTGGGTTCGGTGGTATGACTGGAGAAGCTAGAAGGTCGTAATCGCTGCCGGAACTACCAACGGCCACAAAACTATAGGAGCCCCGAGACCAGGGATCTGCTCTCCAACGCGTCACCACTGTTTCTTTCGGTTGGGGAACACCTGACTGGCCGAAAATACCGCGCAAAACTGCAATGCATCTGCAAAGAAGTAAACAAACATCAGTTATTGAAAAATTATATTTCGGTATATTTGTCAAATTTAAAAATTATTACGAGGGAAAATTATTATATTTCAGTGCCAAAATAGTAAAAAGAGTCGAGTCATAAATTAATCAAATCACAATTTTTTTATCTTTTAATGTACGAAATAATTTTGTATATTCTCTGCATGAAAATTTGTGGCGTTCAATCGGCATAGTGTTCCGATAACATATTAAGCTTAGGCGCAAGCACTTCGAGCCTTCTTTTGCTACAAGTCTCTACCTGGATCTTTATTTATCATGTACTGAAAACGAGACAACCGAAATTTTTATATGTTTGTATCTTTCACATGTTCTCTGACAGTACATTGACTAAAAACAGCACCAAAATGGTGTTGTTGTATAGAACATCCACAAGCTTATGGATAGACCAAATGATCTATAGGCATTCTTATAACCGCATTATGAAATAATTCGAATGTGTATGAATGTATGCTTTTCTAAGTTTAGTTGTCTTCTTCATTGGACGTACTTCTGACTGCTAAAGTATATCTGGTCTGTTTTCATTGGTAGCAAATATTAACTCATAAATCATCATACCTTCCAACAATAACGTCATCGGTAACGTTCTCCATTATAGCCGCAGCCTCACCAGCTACCAAAGCCAGCAATACTGGTGCCTTATACAGGTTCCAGAACAAGAAGAGTTCGCCTCTGCTGGCGGTGGTGCTTCCTACGTGCCCGAATAAGTTAGCTTGAGGATTCCAGAAAATCCTTTCGAAACACAGGACGACCTTGTTTAGGTTGCCGAAACCTAACCGTTGAATGGCGGAGGTTTTCCAATCAGGTAGAGGTGGAGAAAACTGGACCGTATTCAGTTGACTACTGGAAGGCGCGGCACACAGCTTCAGGACGCCCAAGGGTAGAGTGCACAGCACGACGTCAGCTAGAGAAGAAACCCTCGTTAGTGGTTGTTTCGGTAAATTGACTAGATACATGAAAAATATTTTAGATTTAACGCAAGGAGCTTCAACGACAAGCAAACGTGAAATCACTGCGCAAGTTCAAGGAAGCCAGACGAACTTATCATAATCTTTTGCGACATAATTTTCCTAGCTTGCTAAAATATGCACCTTTTATTATGGTTATTGCAAAATAGGTTCTAGGTTGAGATGTACTAAAAAATAATTCACACAGAATATGTGAGTATGAAATCTTTCAATCATGTGGATAAAATTAACATACAAGTGAGAATCAGAAGGATTTTTGCACCCATAATATTTTAAAAGACATGAATAATGTATCTTTTTTACCGGTGGCATCAATTGTTGATGTAATCCGAAAATTGATCTTTTCAGTGAAGTACCAGGTTTAGTATTACTTATTTGGATATGTCCCTTTCTTGCGATTACAACAATATATATATAGTATTCGATTCGATGGGTCTATCTCTAATTGTAAGAGAGATATATCCAAAAAAACGTGTCATAAACAGATGTTAAAAAAATATGATTGTTAGTTGCTATGTAACCAAGTCGTTTCTGAGGGTTGCTTTCGCTGTACAGCAAAATAAAACGCTCTCTCAACGGTAAAAATAAAATATTTTACTGAAAACTAAGTTGTATAGAAAAAGACGTGTTGACGGTGAGTGTTCGTTGGAGAGTCCCTGTGTGTGGAGTCGGTCGTAGATATGTGAGTACGCATCTGGTCGCCAGTCCGCCGTACACCCTTCCTGGAACGCTGGTGCGTCCAGCGGCGTAATGCTGGTGCTCTAGACGTAATGCTTAAAAATAGGTCACTTGCGAACATGTGTACCCACATTTCTAATCATATTCTTTCTTCGTTTAATTTCATAAACCATTCAAGATATCTATTTTAACAAGCGTAAATGTTTTTAAAGGTCTCGTATTTTTACTTATTTTAAAGGTACAAATTCAAAATTTAATCCAAAAATTCCAACAAATGAAACTAAACAATGTTCTTCGATACCAAAAATCTACCTATGCAAAAGATATACGAGTATAAACTTGTAGACAAATTATGATATTGCACGAGAGAGCTGTTCTATGGGTTCCCTTGATTTTACTCAATAAAGTATCAATTTCTGTCAACACCCGATTGAGTGAAATTTTCTCTCTATTCGTATGAGTACAACTGAGTGAAACCATTGCAGCAGGAATGAGTGAGTTTTACTCAAATCCGAATAACTGCTAACTATCAATTGAGCGACTTTTTGGCTCTATTCTGAGTATATAAAACCAATTTAGAGTTGACTTTTTCTCTAATATGAATTAAGTAACTATTATTGAGTATTTTTTTACTCAGACTTGGTTTTTAACTAACTAAATATTGAGTGCAGAAATAAATCATTCATAAATGATTAATTAGGATATAGGTACACTGTTGAAATTAATTCACTTCGCGGGGGCTACTCCTGTCCTGGTTGAGCCCCGCCAGCTGAGACTCGCCGCCACCGGCTAAGGCCTGGCCATCACGCTCTTCTGGAGCATCTAACGGGCCCCTATCAACTGTGGTCAAGGTTTACAGTACCAATATGTAAGTGGTGCCATCTTCACAGCGCCATTCAAGTTACTCGAAATTAATATACA